>NW_028292574.1:8092506-8240006 GCF_029948245.1 Actinia tenebrosa
CGTATGCGGGGCCCATCGCGTTATCGCCCGCGCAAACAACCCCTTAGTAGATCACGACCAGAGAAACCCACCACATACATTTACGACCTGATGCCGATACCTTTATGTTGGCAAATGTCCCACCGTACCCAAAAAGACTACCTTTGATAGACTTCCGAATTGATCCATTTAAGCCGATAAGACGTCTACAATGCCAGGTAGAAAGGAGTCATACAAGGGTTACGTCTTATAATTGGATCTGGGAGTACCCAATCGCCTGCACGACGAACACATTATTTTCCCCCTTAGAACCAGAAGCGCTAGAGAAATACCATTTAAAAGTAAAGGTTAATGCAGCTAAGTCCGCTGCAAAGCAAATGTTCCTGGTTACACCACCGTACAGGTAAACTAACTATGACCGATGGATTAAGAGGAAGATTTTGTACCACATACCGCAACCTGGCAGTTCTCTTCCACACGGAATGCGGCGTAAGAAGATCCCAGAGTCCTACTCCTAAAATTCCCGCAGGAAACCCTGGGAATGCGCCCCTACATTGACTTTTTAACACGCAAAAGCGGTAACCGCAGCCGAAAAATTACTTCTCGAAAACCTTCTTCAAACTGATGAACCACATCGTGGTTTCGGAAGACCAATGGGAACATCCGCAACGCGTAGCGTAAAAATAGTCAGCACCAAAGAGGAAGCAGAAGCATACGTGTCACAGCAGGCTTCGTTGATACGTAGAAAGTGCCTGACGTCTACTTGATTCACATGAAAGGGCCACACCTCTTTACTAAAACAAGCCCCGTTTTACCACAGGCTTTACGGTGCTGGATCTATCGAAGCTGCTTCTGTACATTCTACTACTACGATAAGCTTAAGCCCAAATTACGGAAGACCGCTGTCGCCTCCTGTACACAGACACCGACTCCCTAATTCTAGAGGTGCAGACGGAAGACGTTTACAAAGACTGCCCTCCCCGACATAGACGAGTACGACCCCAGCGGTTACCCGAAGGAGCACTTCCTTTACTCTGCGAAGAATAAGAAGGTAATTGGGAAGATGAAAGACGAAATGTTAGGAAAACCCATAGTAGAGTACGTGGGTCTGAAACCAAAGATGTACAGCGTGCTAAAGTTAGACGGCGTAGAAAAGAAAGCTAAAGGCGTAAAAAAGTACGTGGTTAAGAAGGACATTACGCACGAGTCCTACCTCAACGTATTACGAACACGCAAGGAACAGCGGCATAAGATGAACAGCCTGCGCAGCTATGGTCATCAGATACATAACGTCACGCAGGAGAAGGTGTCACTGTCTGCATTTGACGGTAAGCGATGGATGTGTGATGACGGAGTGCATACGATAGCATTCGGACATCACACGATAAGCAGTTCTTCCATGACGAACCCACGTGTGGGGCCATCGTGAAGATAATACAAGATGGGCTGACCCTTCTTAGCTATCGCACTTCGGATCTGGTAAGTTTCCAAAGACCAATTAGGATCCGTAGCTCTTTTGGATCCTCCTTCTAATTCACCCGGCTCATAGAGATATCGGACCGTGACATTACCTAATTTCTTTTCCTGGGGGAAGACTGCCCTCGAACGTCTGATGAAGGACTTGTGTTCCACGTGTTTCTTTTTTATGGCATCCCTGGGTTTCATTCCCGTAGCCCTGGCCGCCTCGTTGTTCAAAGCCGCGACGACCTGGGGGAGCCTCTGAGTCCATTCCCTATTGCGTTTGGAGGGATCTTCCAGCTCTTTCCAATACTGGTATCCAAAGAGACGCTCGGCCAGGGTCTTATTGAATCTTTCGACAATGCTTTGACCCCTGTGGTACTCTGCTTTAGCTCTTCTAATCTTAGTGTCGTGGTCTTTCAGGGTCTTGGTAACCACGCCCATAAACTCCGTCCCCGCATCCACTTGCAGCAGCTTGGGCCATTTCAAGACGCGCTTATAAATCCTACCTAGGGCTTCTGCGACTTCCCCAGAATCCTTGCTGGTTATGGGTTCGGCGTCCTTGTATCTGCTTGCGATATCGACTACGGTCAAAGCGTAACCTATAGGTCTTTTTCTCACCTTGTCGTGCGGCAAGAAAAGCAAATCCGCCTGATGAACTTCATTGGGGGTATTTACGGTAAAGCTGGGCCTGGGAATGTACTTGGGCACGGGAAGATAAACCTGCCAGATGGTTTGTTTTTTCAACCAGTTCTTAGCTGTTTCGTCTGATACCCTGGCCGCGGTCGCGAGTTTCTTGATGGCCGACGCTCCTTTCCAATAGCCTTCAGGCCCATAGTAAATCCTTTTGAGTTTGTCCTCTACGCGGCCCATTATATGAATAGAATCGCGCTTCGCTTGATTCAAGCGAAGGATAAAACAAGATTGATCTTACGTCCGTTAAAATCCACCGTCTTTCCGTCCACTTTAATGGTGATGTTTATGCTTTCTACCAAATTAGACAAGTCATAGCTCAAAGAAATGGGAGTGTATTCTACTGGGTCAAATGGATTACCTTGGGGCAGAAACTTGGACATAAGAGAAGACTTTTCTCCATTGTTGTAACTATGGACCAAGTCGCAATAGACTTCATAAGAGGATGCGACTTTCCATTTCACATCATATGTATTGCCGCTATTTATTGTGGTACTAGTAAGGCCCAGGAGTTCTACCAATGAACTGTCCTTTAAATTAGCGCTTCCACTATTTTTCTTGAATTTCATTTCATGGGGTAATCCTGTGGTAAGAGTATATCCGTGCTTTGCTAGCTCCTTAGCCAGTGTTATTGGGGTGTAATGGGAATCTGGTATTTTTGGTTTGGTGCCGGAAGTTCCGATGACAAAGCCATTAATTAAATTATACCAAGAATTGTACAAAGAGCAACTAACCAACCGAACCCTTTCCGCGCGGATGGGAGGATTCAAATACGTGGTAAAGTCATTCTTGTCGCTTTCCAAAAAGACGATCATTATATTAGATACGCCAAAGCCACGCCTCCGGCCAGCCCTGCAACTCCTACAAATACCAGCTCATTGTCTTTTTGTTTCTTAGAAGGCTGGTAGTAATTCTTGAACTGAGGCTTTTTCATTCTAAAGTCGGGGTGTGCTTGCGCATAAAGTTTGAAGGCGTAGTCTGTGTTTTCGAAGTTCTTGTCTGCCTGCATCTTGTCTTGGTAGTTCTTATCCAACCAATCCCTGTAAGCTTGTCTTTTTTCATTCCAAGCTGCCACGTCCCGCTGATATTTTTCCAACGCTAAGTCGTGTCTCTTTCTTTCGGCGGCACCGCTTTTGTCGCCTCTAACTAATCTATCCAAATATTGACCACCATAATTAGCCCCTGTAAATGCTAAAGCTGCAATGACTCCACCTGCGACTAGGCTAACCATTTATACATTAGGTAGGTACTTTTCCTTCCGTAGGTAATCCTTTACCATGATAGCCCCGCCTACGGCAGCGGTCATCTTAGCAAAATTAGCGAAGCTCTTGCTTGGGTCTTCAGTAAAGTCTTCTTTGAGCACTTTCTTACCTACCCAACCAATACCCGCAACAATAGAAGTAATGATAGCTGCCTCTTCAACAGTTTTCAACAACGCGGTCGACATTATATTACAAAGCGAGAAGGAAAATCTAGGTCGCCACGGTACGTGGTGATAAATCTACTCCATTTCAGGGATCTTACTTTTTCTAACCTCCACAGGTGCGTGATATGTTGCGGCCTCCCACTTTACTTTTGGCTTCGTAGCCCGCCATTGTAAGTAGAGGCTGCCTGCTGCTATAGCGACTCCTAACGCGCCAATGACGTACCCAGGATTGATAAAGGATTCCTCTTCTCTTTCCTCCACCTTTTCCTCCTTCTTTGCTTTGTTCTTCTTATTCATCTCCGCGAGCTTCTTTCCGGCAGCGACTCTGCCCGGAGATTTAGCCTTGGTAATCTTGGTATCTTCTACGGGAGCCTTTTCTGGTTGTTCTTCGGTGTCACTCATCTTATATTAAGGGACTTGAAGGACTTGACAAGTAACTTGATGACGACTTGACAATGACTTGGCAATGACTTGACAACGACTTGACTAAGTACTTGAGAATGACTTAAGGACGACTTGACTAAGTACTTGAGGTGACTTGACAACGACTTGACTAAGTACTTGAGAATGACTTAAGGACGACTTGACTAAGTACTTGAGGTGACTTGACAACGACTTGACTAGGTACTTGAGGCGACTTGATCAGGTACCTCAGTAAGTGCTGCCTGGAAGACCTTTTCAACGTCTCTGTCCTTCTTGAAGTCCTTCCAAGATGTTCCGAAGGAACCTAGTACCTCCTTCAAGTCGACATGCTGAGCTACGTGCAAAGCCGCAGAGGCGACTGCCATTAACTTACCGCACTTCAAAGACAACCACCCACAGGTTATCTTAAGTTCTTGGGATATGACATAGTCATCTCTTATGTCCTTCTGTAGTTGCTCCACGTCGTCTATGGGCAGTGCAAGTCCAAGCAATTTAGTGGCAAGTCGGATAGCGGAGTCTGCTACGGCGTCCGTGGTCTTACTTGCAAGGGCAGCCTCGTACCTCTTGTGGAACTTCTTAACCTCCTCTTCTGACAGCTTATTAACCTGCTCATGGGTAAGTTCCTTGCCTATCATTTCTTTACACTTCCCCGAAGACACAAGAATGTTAAGTTGTTCCTTGAGGTTACTTTCATCTAACTGTGTGGGGACTTCATCTATGAGCTGCTCAATGTCCATATACATTAGGAATCATAGATTCCAACCTCGTACGGAAACCTCAAAGAGAAGATCATTTTGGAATGTTGGTGCGCTTTTAAATGCCGCATGTATTCATGCAACTGTTCCTTGCTTATCTCGCCGCCGTAGTCGCTTAAGATGGTTTCCAGGTCAGACTTACTTGGAGTATAAAATACTACGAGAGAGCCTATGTTTTCCCTAAAGGGCTTAGAGACACTGGTAAGCTGCTGCGAGAGCAACCAAACGCTGATATTGTCGTGTCTGCCGCTGAAAGCGAGCTTCACTAATTCGGAGGTGCGTCTTTTTACGTCGTCCCCGCAGGCGATGTCATCCAGTATGAGTAAAGTCTGCGTATCTTTAGGGAATTGCTTGTGCCAGAACTTCAAATGGCTGGATAACTCGTTAGGATCTAAGATATCTACGAAGAAGTCGTCGTCTTTCACTCCTATGCCTTCCCAGGTGCGGTTATTCGCGTAGGTGGGACAAAGCAGCACTATGTAGTCAAAGCGGTATCTAAAGGGTTCTAATAGCTGCTCTACCACGAACTGGGTCTTTCCGCAGCCGGTGGGTCCTACTATCAGGGCATTGCAGGGAATATGGTTCGGATCCATTATATATACAATGGACCCAGTGGACGCAGTAAGAAGAATTGTCGCCGACGCAAAGGATAAAAAAGACACCATAGAAATGCAAAGGGAAGAGATAGACCGGTTAAAAGAGCGCGTACAGGAATTGTACGATGAAATGTGTGGTCTGAAGCGTGCAGAACGGTTTGGCGCGCTTTTGACAATGGCGACGTGGGCTAAGGAGTCCATTAAGGACTTCATTCGATATCCCCCATAGATATATGGACTGCATTACGTGCGAACTACCTGCTGACTGCATAATCCCTCCCAAAACACCGATACCCAAACCGTGTAAAAAATACACCTGCCGTCACTGTAATAAGGTATTCTCTGAAGAAGACTTCGTTGGACATTGGTGTCCCGCGGATACTAAAGCACAAAGGACTTTAGACGACGCTCGAGAAGAGTAAGAGGTCGCAAAGAAGACCTTACTAAGCCCCGGCAAGGGGAATTAGCATAGGTCTTTCTTTTTTATTGTTATTTTGTTAAATGCTGCAAAGAGGTCTCAAGTAAGGACCTATTTTTTATTGTTATTTTGTTAAATCATCGTAATCGAAGAATGGTTAACATGATTATCTTTTTGCTGGTTTCAACGATGAGAAAGAATGATACCTCATCTTTTAATGGGGGCTTAACAAAATAACAAGAAATAATAGACCCTATCCTAAAACCCTCTTTGCAGCATTTAACAAAATAACAAGAAATAATAGACCCTATCCTAAAACCCTCTTACAGGGTTTAACAATTTAACAATAAAAAATAAGGTATATATAATGAAGTGCGTGCAATGTGATAGAGCTTTTAGTAGCAAGCAGCGACTGCAATACCATCTTTCCAAGAAAGTCTGTCAGAAGACCATCAGCACTGTTTGCGGTGACTGCGGTAAGGAACTCTCCACAGTACAGGCCCTACGATATCACCGCGAGCATAGAGTCTGCCTTAAAGGTCATTGCCGCCGATGCGATGAACCCCTCTTTGAAGAGAACTGGCATAAATACCGCTGCCGGCGTTACCACCTCGAAGAAGTCGTCTGTGAAACCCACGGCGATTTAGCGGGGCGATGTTGCCCCCTTGAAACCAGCCGGGCGCTCACGCGACATAAGAAGGAAATAGACCAAGATTTCGTATGCTTTGACGACTACGAAGGAGTAAAATGGGAGAACCGAGAACATTGGGACGGCATCTGCGATAAATGTGGTTGTCAACGCAGCGGTCAGCATATTTGGTGTTGCCTGTATGACGGTCCCAAGCCTTTAGACCATTACCTGGCGATACGAAAGGCTTGGAAAAATGAGGAAGATATATGATTCCTCAAATCGCAGCGTTCATAGGGGGAGCCTTGATTACCGTATCCGCTTACCAGATAACAGAAAAAATGAGGTCCGCCGAAGCAGACCAATATCTAATCAATCACATAATGGATTAGCTTCCGGGCGACGTTCGATGTCAAACTTCCATCGACCGTTAACCTTACCATAGCTACGTATGTGAGTGTACTCTTCGCCTTGCAGTACGTACCGTACGCAGTCGGGAGCCCATAAACTGTACTCTTGGCTGCCGTCTAAGAGGACCAACCTTAAACGGTTAATGTCCTCGAAGACGACGTAATTTTTTATTTCGTATGAAATGCCATGTAGCAAGTCGCGCCAGTGAGTTTGTTCAAGAATCATTATATCTATGAAATATCTTTTGGTGCGTGCTTAAGGTCTCATGCGATTTGAAAGCCTTAACACACCAAGGGCAAGGTATTCGAATGCCGTCGACGTAACGGTCGATTTCCCTGCAGATCAGATCGTAATCGTTGCTTACCATCGTTAAGTATCCATTCATTTCATATTGCGCCAATACCGCTTTTTGTTTGTCGGACAATACGCCGTTACCCTTTGGCGTCTTCAGTTCCAGACAGAACCCATTGTATTTCTTATGGGAGTTAAGGATTAGGATGTCGGGTTGACCTGCCTGGTAGCCCTTTTGCCAGCACTTTATCCTTTTACTGCTGGTATCTTGCAATTCCCCGAGTCCAGGTGCTAATATCAGCGTAGGGTAAAACCTGCGTATCTTATCGATGACCTTCTTCTGTAAGTCGAACTCAGTCTCGATTTTGATGATCAACTTATTTGGACTATCCAACGAGTATTTCCCCTTTTTCCTTAATGTAGGTAGAACGTCTTCAAAGACCCAATCTTGGAACGACTCTGCCGTTGGCAGTTTGGAGCTGAATATCAATTGATACAAACCAGCCTCCGTCACATACAGGGATTGCGGGTGTAAACCAGAAGGGAGGCGATTCACCTCCAACTCGTTAAGTCTCTTCTTATGCTTGTCCCGCACGTGGACTTTAATAGCATCTTTGGTGTCTGCATAACCTAATGCCTTTGCTACCTCCTTTGCTTTAAAGTACAGCTCATCGCCTTGCACTATGCATTGCAGTTTAGTTTCATTGTTTTCGAATACGCGGAGCATATTATACGTAAGGGATATTTTTTATCCTTTCGCGAGCCTAGTAGGCAACGCTCTTTAGCTGATTCATTTCTACACTCAGTTGCGCGTCTGAGACTACGAAGATATATGCGTTGATCTTAGTAGTGTCGCTGGCGTCTTTGGTGCGCTTGATCTCCAACGTAATACCGTCCTGGGTATTTACCAGCCGCAATCCCTGTCCATGTAGGTCTTCGTCGTTCGTCGTGCGCATGTCGATCCACAGCGCGTACTTATCCTTAAAGAATTCCTCGGGGCTAATTTGGTCGCCAAACTTACGCGCGACTTCCCGGTACATATCCGCGGGCTTTATCCCTTGTGAGTAAACCTTATTAGGCACTCCGTTAATGCTAACGCCTACGTTAGTGATGTTAGGATTAAAGAACGCCTCAGAGTCACGCAATCCTGCCGTGTATGTCTTTGCAAACAGCAACATTATCCCTGTAAGGCTGCGCCTGGGAAGGTTAATGCTTTGGTTGATGACCTCTTCGACGTTATTTGTAAAGCTGAACGTCTTGTACATCACGACGTGATCGTAAAGGAAAGCCTTCCCGGAGCTGTATTCCATACCGGCGCTACGGGCTAAGTCTTCGCTGTATACCGTTTCATACTGCAGCTCTAAGTTAGTAACGGAGTATGGGTGGACGGCTGAGGAACTTACGTCCTTTCCCTGTAGGATGTTCGTAGTGTCTGCTAGGGTTACTTCGAACTGCAGCTCGCTTAGCTGCCTTGGGTAGTATGCACCGTGGTTCGTGATAACTTCGAAATCTAATGGAACGACATATTTAGTGCCATAAGCCGTCTTTATTTCGTCTTCTCCTGAGGCGCCAGAGGTTGCGCTTCTTACCTTGCGTATGGCATCACTGGCGATTCCCTGCTCTATCCTTTGCGCGCGGTCAAATGCAGTCAACCATAAGTCTTTGTACGTGGTATACAAATCATACCTATTTAAGTCCAAGAGGGATTCCCCTGCGAACTTCACCCGCATCTTTGAGACAATGTTGCGGCCAAGGTCGTTGACAACGTGACGCGCGTCCGCAGTGTTTGGTTGTATTGCTAGGTCAAACCTTAGCGCCAGGGTGCCAGGAACCAACACTAGGTTATCCGTTAGGCGGGGCACGCCTACGTACAGCGTTTCTCCAGGTTTAGCGCTGCTGGGGGTAAAGGTGACCCGGTGAAAGGTGCGTTCTGCTTTCAGTCCGCCAACCTGCTTAGGTAATATGTTGGGGTTTAACTTTGAGCTTATCATATATAATGGAAGTAGAAGGAACAGACTTCGACCCCACCACTGAAGAAGGTCAAGTAGATATTAACGACGACGAATACGACGCATGGACTAAAGGCGCGGAAACCGACCCCCTAATCTACGACATGGCTCTAGAAAACAAGTATGGTAATAGATGGAAAAGCTTCAAGGCCGCCTTGAATCGCATGTGGCAATCGAAAAACCACGGCAGCCCCGTCCCTGAGTACTTGGAGCTTCAAAACATAGAGCAGCCTGAGGCAGCCGCGCGGGAAACTGTAGAGTGGGCAACGCGAGAGTTAAGGATGCGTCATCCCCACATTGACACTGACGCGATAAGACTCACAGAAAAAGGAAACAAAGTCCTCATAAGCGTCAGAGACCTGAGACAACCCGACAAAGACCGCTGGACGAAACCACAGCTCCTTTTTGACGAAAATGGCTCGATCAAGGTTAACGTGGCAAGATTAAGGGGCTTTCAAGAGGCCGCCCGAAGCATGTTAGAAGGTATGGAAGCATTGAATGAAAGGATTGCGCTAGAAAAACGCGCTATCGAACTGCAAAAAACGTTAATGGAAAGGGAAACAGAGTATGAAAAACAAATACAACAGCTAACCGATGCTCAAAAGAAAGAAATCAAGGGTAAAAACGAAGTCATGCTACAATTCAAGCGAGAAGCTGAAACGGCTTTAGACGAAAGAGACCAAGCCAGACAAGCCTTCAATCTTGCTATGAAAGACCTGGATATCAATAATGAGGAAGCTAAGGACTTACGGACCGCCATAACTAGGTCTTTAGAGGAACGGCGGCAGTTGGTTGCCGAAATTAACACTAAGGAAGAACAAATCCGGCAAAGAGATCAGGCCGTCGAAGACCTGGAGGGGCAAATAGAGCGACAGCAGGAAATAATCAACGACCAAACCCGTCCCGAAGAGGAAAGGGAAGCAGCTCAAAAGGAAGTGGAGGCCCTCGAGGTACGCCTTGCGGAATTACAGGCGCAAAAGGAAAACCTGGAAAGAGAATTGGGGCTTACCACCAAGGAAAAGGTAAAAAGAGCCCTTTTGAAGTATGGCGTTCCGCTGGCATTTGCGGTCGCTATTGCGAGCGTAGTAGGAGTTATCCTATCCGCGCTTAAGGCTACAGGCGCAGGCGTAAAGAAATTAGGCAATGGGCTGGCGGACTTGGGAAAAAAGATGGCAGCCGGTCTTCCTGGGCTGCTGGGTTCGGTTGTTTCCTTGGCACTTAGGGCCGGCGGAGAACTGCTAAAGTTCGTGGGGAATAACGTTTGGATCTTGGTCGTCGCTATTGGAGTGGTACTCCTGAAGAAGATTCAGGGTTAATCTTATCTGGGTACGTTACTGGGGGCTTATCCTTGTCGGGTACCCGAGGCGTTCTCGGCTTGGGATAAGTAAAGATAGTATTCGCGCCGCCTCGATAATGCGGAACTAACGGCAGCACGCTCATGGTGCTAATGGGTTTGTGGTTCCAGGCGGCATCGTCGTTTTTATACACACCATTTATCACTACATAACCAAAGTTTGATCCGTCGCTGGTAACGTCGTCAGGAAACACCTGCAGCTTAGCATACTTACAGTTAACTACCACGTGAAACGTAACTGGTGTTAGGTTTTCACCGCTAAACTTGTTTGGCTCCATCGAAAAGTGAGCTACTCTCCTATTGCTCGAGGAAGTTCGATAGGGAGTTAAAGGCTCGTTATTCTCATCAACAAGCCTAAACCCCACGTTTGCGCTTACCAACGTACCAACGTTAATGGTGCAAACGACTAACGCAGGACCTCCAACTTCAACCCACATCCCCACATCGAACCACTCATGTTTGTTGTAACTCTCTGACCCTAGGTAGTGGAGGTAACGCATTTCGCTTAAATGTGGATTCATATATTTAAAGGCTAAGCACCGTAAGAGTGCTAATTGTCATGTGATTATAAGCCTTATTTCTCTGATCTTCTATGCTATTTATGCAAACGCTCCCGGTGTCGTCTACGCGTATCTGCAGCTTTACCTCCCCATGGCAATCGGCAACCATGTGTAAAGTCCAAACCGATAAATTTTCAGTGCTACTCGTCGGTGGTTCTGCGGAAAAGTGTGCTGGCTCCCTGTTGTTCGTCTTCGCGCGCATTGGCTGTAGTGCGCCGTTAACATCGCAAAATCGAAACCCGATGTTAGCATGACTCGCGGAGCCAAGGCAAATGCTACAAAGGATTAATTTCTTCCCTGAGTAGTTCAAATTCACGGACATCCCCGTGACATCAACCCAAGATGCCTGGGTGTATTTTTTCTCGCCTGCGTAAGTCGTATAAACGCAATCTACTCCAGCTGCGTAGGGGTTGTTCATCGCCATATATAATAACTCAGACCAACACCCGCGGCTGCTAAGCCGGCTTTTAGTAAGTTATGGTCGTATTCCTCGGGTATCGTAGGCATGACATGGGCCTTCTTTGATGGTTTCTTAACTACGGGTAGCTTCGTTTCGTGTGACTTTTTTGGCTTCTCTACGAAGTGAGGAATGTTCCTAAGAGTGTCAGAGTTCACGTCGTTCACCCCAAACTTCATATCCTTAGTAGCTCGCTGCAGCTTGTTGTTATAACCCACAACGGAATTGGTGTTAATAACTAAATTACTTGGCATTAACCAACAACCAGGCGACAAAGCGTAATCCAGTCGCACTTTAGACTGCTGCACCGCTAATTGATATCTCTGCACCGACTTGGATATGTTGTTCTCTATTATTGCAGACTCAAATAAAGTTAGGAATTCTTGTTGCGTTTCCTGTGAAGCGCCTTGGGATCCAACAATGGGGTTGCGGGTATTTACCTGCGCTCCCAGGATGCAGTACACGAATGCTTCAATGCTACGGTTAATCCTGGCTAGGTTCCTTAAACCTTTTCCTTTCATTAACACGAACGGATCCCAAGTGCCGGGGTAGTTCGTTTGAATTCTAGTAATTAATGAATTATTACCCTTATCGCCGCCCATATCACTGAACTCTAACTCATTACTTGGGTATTCCTGATGCCCGTAGTCGGCTGGCTTCTCGCCGTTGGCACCCCAAACATAAACAATGCCAAGCCCATGCGTCTTACCCTCCTTATAACGAAAGTCTTTTTGCTGTGGTTTGAACTCATTAATTAACCTTTCCAGGGCTGCGGCGTCATATCGGTTATTCATTGGATTAAATGCCTTATCTCCCGGTAGGGGTGCGTTAAGCTCCTTCAACAACCTCCTTACCGTAAAGGCAACGTGAAACTGCATAATTGGAATGTGAAACATGTCCGCGGCAACACCACAACCTTTAGTGGCAGCCCAGACGGCAAAGTCTAACTGCTGCGGCCAATACCGCATATTGGGCCCTGCTAACCATTCCCTGGCCTCTTTACCCGACGTATGCTTCAACATCGTATTCTTATAGATATTCCTTACTACTACGTTAAATGATTGTTTACCCACTGAAATCTTCAGGTGCGTTACCAGCTTTTCGAAGTTGTTTATACCACCTTGGGCGTCGTAAAATGGGTAATCTTCCTTGGCCATTAATAGATTCCTTGGAAAATTGGGTGGTACTTCTTTATGCTCGGGTTTTGGTGGCCTTTCTTTACGAACGGGCTTTGGTGCCTTCAAATCCGCATTGCTGTACATCCTGGAGCCGTTAAAGTAAATCCCATCGGGTCTCCTTTCGAACTTACTAGGGTCTGCATGCGGAAACATCTTCCTAAATGCTCTCCAATTCCAGTAATCTCGATTATCGTGATGTGGCTGCTCCTCGATATCATTCCCAAAAGCGTCGTACATTAGTATATATAATGGATGTTATACCATCAGCACCTCCACTTTATCCTGATTTACCTAGGGAGGGACCTAACGAATTAAACGCGGAAAACTTTAGGCTCAACAAAGCAAATTTAATCCTGGCTTACTTGGAAGGGCAAACAAAACACTATGAAAAAGTTAGGAAGAAATACGTCAGAGCCCGGAGTACGCTACATAAGATTGCGATAACTTCAGGATCCATTTCTGTTGTGTTAACGGGCTCCGGCGTTGCTACTTCGCTTACTGGACCGGGAATAATTGTTGGAGTTCCTTTGGCCGGCGTTGGGGCAGCCTGTGGTATTATTTCAGCCGTTGCTACGGGTATTATGAAACAGTTGTCAAGCAAAATATCCAAGCATGACACGACAATAGCTCTGTCAAGGGCTAAAGTAAATACAATTACCGATCTTGTCTCAAAGGCTTTGCGTGACAGAAAGATAGACGACGTAGAATTCTCGCTTATCTTAGCCGAAGAGGAAAAGTACGAGAAATTAAAGACGGACATAAGGAATAAAAAAACAGTCGTAAAAGATCTTTCCGAGGAATCTCGCAAAAAGATCTACCAGGAGGCAAAAGAAGAGCTTCAAAGAAAGCTTGCTCAGTAAACATCTGCTTTGAAAAGAGCGTGACGGGATTCTATTTACATATCGAACGTCAGTCTAGAAATTACGCGTAATATAAATTCAGTGAATTATTACGCGTAATATAAATTTAGTGAATTATTACGCGTAATATGAATTATTTGGCGAATTATTACGCGTAATATGAATTATTTGGCGAATTATTACGCGTAATATGAATTATTTGGCGAATTATTACGCGTAATATGAATTATTTGGTGAATTATTACGCGTAATATGAATTATTTACATAACCTTATTTGGCAAATTATTACGCGTAATATGTTATTGTCGCCTCGGAATCCATCCTAACAGGGGGTGGCTGGGGTCTATTTCATAAAATATTTCGTAGATTACGTTAGGGTAATAAGGAATATCCTTATCCAGCCGACAAAACATCCACTCGGCTCTGCTCATATCAGAAACCTCGGGAATAGACTTACCGGTAATTTCAGACAAAAGATAGGGAATAGCTTTGTAATATTTCCCTAGTTTTAATTTTTTCAGCGTTTTCCGTAGACTTTGCGGGGTTGGCTCTTCTAAATGGTTCATAATTCTTTCCATTACTTCGTCGTCTAAATATACCGGCCGATGACCTTGAATGTGACTCATCCAGTCTCTGAAGTATTTTATTCTTTTGTATGGGGTCTTCTTACGGCCTCCATTAGCGTAATACTGCTCTTTGGTAGCATTTGGTACGGCATTACGAATATTCTTACCACATTCGTAACACTGTGCTGACGTGTCGTCTTCTATTTGCATTTTCTTGTCACAACAAATATACTTATTTGGTTTAGTAGGCACAAACTTGGGTTTCAAGCACTTTACACAGAAATCATAAACAAACTCTTTACATTCTTCGCACTCCATATATAGACTAACATATTTGCGCTGTTGCCCCCAACCACACTTGGAGTGGGGATTGTCCGTAGGTGGATTTTTGACACGGGTCTTGCCCGTGTTGAGATTGCGCTGGAACCCCCATTCCCTATACTACTGGTGGTCGTTGCGCTGGAACCCCCATCCCCTATACTACTCTACCTTGTGTCTGGGGTGGCCGCGTAGTAATGCAAACGACGATAAGATTGTTGCAAAATTTAGCCCATGAGGTCATTTTTCTTACACAGAGTGCATTGAATAACAAAGTCCTCCAGCTCCACCACCCCAGAAGTAAAAAGCCGACCCCACCACCTTAGAAGTAATGAAATGTGAGGGACCGCGAGACGAGTTATGGATTGGCGGATATAATGCCTTTAAAAAGCGAATAATTTAAAAATGGCGGTAAGATTATTGGTTTGGGGGGGGGGGGGGGGGGGTGGGGGGTTGGAGAGGGGGAAAGGGTAAAGGAGGACAAAGAGAGGAAGAGGGAAAGTGAGCTATTATAGCTCCTCAGCCCTTCTAGCTCCGCGTTTACTGAATGCTACTTACCTAAGCATCCGAATGTATCATAACCGCTGCCCGTGTATCCTGATCCACATTGACAAGAATACGAGCCTGGTTTGTTGGTACACGTGGCGTGTTGATTACAGTCATTCCAGTCAGGATTGGAGCATTCGTCGATTTCTTTAAATAATAAAAAATATTATCAATAAATCGTCTTAGCTTAGGCGTGACGTTTTCCCATTCCAGACCATATATCATTTCCTAGAGCGAGTATCATTTATTATCATTTAACGTTAAACGACCGTTTTAAATACGGTATTAATTTTATAATTAACAATTATTCGCCGAAGGCGAAGTGAATATCGGCAATATTTGCCGAGACGCGAGTAATAATAACTGCTGTAACAAATGTAGAGTTGAAAACACGAAAATTAAAGGGGGGGACGTTCTAGCTAGTATTACATCCGATATGATGAACACGGTTCGCTTGACCAATCACATCGCGCAAAACTCTATAATCAAGTCAAGAATTACACTAAAGGTGCTGATGCACGGTGCAACATTGCAAGCAACAAATTTGAATCAGGGTGACACACATTGCAACAAAATCACGCACCATCGCATGTGTCAGCCTGATATGTTAAGATATTTGGTCAGCAATTTGTTGCAAGCTGATTCGCTGGAAATTTCAAAATGTTGCAGGTAATGTTGCAGTCATGTTCACATAATGAAATTTGTTGCGCGCAATGTTGCAAGAGTAGAGCGCGATTCAACTTCAGATTTGTTGCATACAACTTGTTGTGTGCAACAGGTTTGTGGTAGACACACGCTGCAACAGTCCTGTTGTGTGCAATGTTGCATGGAACGTTGCACCGCGTGTCAGCACCTTAAGAGTATATTTCTATTATATTTCTATTAAAGTCCAACCTTTGCATTTTCCTGCTTCTAACTGGTAGCCATTCAAACACTGACACGTGAAGGAGCCAACGTTGTTGAAACACTTGCCGTTCATGTATTTACAGGGGTTTAGATCACCTTCACATTCATTGGCGTCTAACGAAAATCATTTGAAGGGGACTGTTAATTTCGGCAAATTTCGACTCATTTGTACAGGCTTGGTCTCGTTTAAATTTGAGAGTAAATCATTTGCAAAAGTTAACTGTAATGTAAAGAGGGTGCAAGTTGAACACAACACTAATGTTTTGAAATCTCATGGAGGTTTAATGTTTTATCAATGAGTTTGTAGTCTTCAAAAACAGCGTAATGAAAGCCTCCGATTTAAAAAACACAAACAAACAACCAGAAAAGAAAAAAAAAAAAAAAAAAAAATGAGGCAAAGCGTGTACAAATAAGTCTTTAGTCGGGGATCAAATCAATAAATGTCAAAGGAATATATTAGTTTACCAACCTGTGCAAGTACGTCCATCTCCAGTGAACCCTGTCTGACAAGTACATTTATAGCTGCCAGGCGAGTTAATACACTCTGAATACTTGCCGTTGCATTTACTAACCCTTTTATCAACATTACATTCGTCAATATCTACACACGTGTATCCATTGCCTTGATAACCGTATTTACATTGACAAGTAAAGGAGCCATCGGTGTTGAAGCAGTGAGCGTCTGGTGAACATGGAGAATCGATAAGAGTACATTCATCGATATCTTCACATATGGTTTGGCTGCCATGAACCAGCTGAAATCCTTTAAAAATAAGAATAAGTAATGCAATGGACACTAGAGAAAACGTTTGCGCATGCGTGCATTTTAGCACGTTTTCTAAGAATTTTGAAGAGTTTGAGTGAGAAAATAAATATTTGTTTTCTCCATGTATACTAAAACCTTCGAGAGTATACTTTTGTCAGACCAAGATACTGTATTAACAAACACAATATGAAACAATTAGCCTTAAGTTTCAAGCATGGACACTACGTTTTCGCATTTTGTGAAGTCCAATTTATCAGTCATGTTTGAAAGTCAAATTTACTTATGTTTTGAATAATTTGCATACGGATTCAGAGCATGCGCAGACGTTTTTCACTTGTGCCAATCCAATGTGCATTTAAGTGGTATTGCCATTGTTTTGGGAAGCCATTCCAGGGTTATTGTATGTCAAATTTGCGTCGTGTGACATGTCACGCAATATTGGTTGCCTGCCACACTGCGCGTAATGTTACACCGTGTGCCTGTAGCTTTATTGCATTGTAAGTCAGTACCATACATAGTTTCCCACGCATACGATAATTATTATTATGAAGAGCCATTTTAATGACACAGCATGCTATAAGACGTACACTGTGCTGTAAGTCAGTACCGTATGTTTCGCTCCATTCATTTGATAACCATTCTTGTGGGAAGCCATTTCAATGTTACAGCATGTCGTAACTTATATGTTTGTGCTGTATGTCAGAATAGTTATCGTATGAATGTTTTCCATTCATACGATAACTATTCTTATGGGAAACCATTACAATGTCGTACCCTGTATGTGCTGTCAGCACCGTACATAGTTTCCCAACTCATGACGATAAATATTTTCTCGGAAGCTATTTGAGTGTTAATGCATGTCGTAAAGTGTACACGTGTGCAGTCTGTCACGTATGTTTCCCATTCATATGACGATCATTCCTATTGGAAGCAATTTTAATGTTACAGCATGTCGTACTGTATTCCTGCTGTAAGTCACCCAAACGAAAGTAATAACTTAGTAATTCTATCGCTTACCCTTATTACAGTTACATTTGTATGATCCATGAATATTTGTGCAAGTTGCAATTGGTCCACAAGGATCGCTTTGACATTCATCAATGTCTAGAAGTGAAAATTAGTATCGTTATTTTTATATACACCATTTAAACTTTTTTCTTCTTTTTAACCTCCAAAGTGATTGACATTTGTTTTTTCATTATATATATATATATAGATACAATAGAAAGAGTTTACAATAGTATGAAGACGTTTTGACTATTTTAGTAATAGGATTACTTCCGATCTGGAAAACTTTGGAAAACTTCATAATCTCAGCTCCAGCGTTGATTATCGTACGTCTCAGAATCACCGGTCGCTCGACCAATCACAGCTAGCCGAAACTCTATATTCAAGTCTAAAATTAAAATCCTGATTTCATCAACACTCGTCTAGTGATTAAATATTATTACCTTTACAGCTGATATATTTGTCCTGGGGTCCGAAGAGGCTCGGTCCTAGGAATCCATTCTTGCATCTGCATGTGTACGTGCCTAGCTTCTGGCCCTCCGCGTTGCACTCAGCATTCTGTGTTTTAACACAATCATTTTGAAGTTTGCAAACAGATCCTGAAAAGAAAAAAAAAAGTGGAATAAGAGGAATGTGGTGTATCGGTAGAGGACTTTCAGGGCTTTCTAATTGAACTCAGTCGTCGCGTGTCGTCTTCTTTCCTTTGGTGTCGTCTCGTGTCGTGTCATTTCGTGTCGTGTCGTATCGTGTCGTATCGTATCGTATCGTGTCATTTCCTGTCGTGTCGTCTCGTGTCGTGCCATTTCCTGTCGTGTCGTGTCATTTCCTGTCGTGTCGTGTCGTGTCGTGTCGTGTCGTGTCGTGTCGTCTCGTGTCATTTCCTGTCGTATCGTGTCTATCGTATCGTTCTATCTAGATTTTTCACCACCGATATTCCCTTTAATTTAATATGCAATAATGATTTAAACCTTTAGTCGCAAGAGGGTGATGTAGGACTAGAGTACCGTCAATTTAAATGAATAGTTTCCAAATTAATGCCTTGTCACCGTTCCTATCTACTTGTTAATGCAGGTAAACAATTAGACCAAGAGCACGAATGGTCTACGAGTCAATAGCCCATGCATGTGCTGGGTAGAAAGGTCTAATTGTTTAAGTATAAAGCTACTAATCGGTCAAAAAGAAAAATGCATCTTTTGCCACTAGTGCATGGTCTATCGCTAATACAGCACAGGCAGCTTAGCCAATCAGAGAGCTGGATTTGTGATTGTTTAAACTAATGAATCAACCTGGCATTAGAGTTTGTTTCAACGAGTAACAATGAAAACAGTGGTGACCAAACTCACCTTCCATTCGTAGTTTTTCAATCGGTAAAATGTGTGGAGGCGATGGAACTCCTGTTAGAAAATGGAAAATAGGATTCAGAAATAATGTTTGGAATGTTTTTACTTTTTACTACTCTTTGGTTATCAGGAATCCCGAGCGTGCACACAGGAAGCCCAAAATTAATTCTACACTAATTTAATAAAAGTTTTCTCAACACTGACTATCGCTGATCCTTAAATAGCAGGACAAAAACTACTAATATCCGAGACTGTCGCTTCCTTTTCAAAGCTTAAGCATAGGAAAAATAATTGCATGTTTGGGAAAGTAAAAATGTTGTCAAAAACAAATAAGTTTTCATGCCATGGTATTGAGGAAAACGAGTTGTGAAAGTCCAGCGCGTGTGCTCCTGGTAAGGCTTCCTGTGTCTTATACAGGGTGTCCACCACCACGTGACGGCAGCCATGTTAGATGGCAGGAACAATACAAACGTTTTATATGAGAAAGAACTCAATTCCCAAGAGCAAAGGGATTTTATTGTTCTGCCATCTAACCACAGGCAGTCCAAGCTGTATTATGGGCGCCGACACGTGATGGCGGAAAACCTTTTATTCAGAGCGCGTAAACTCAGTAATAAACAAGTTTTGATTTGCACTTACTTCCATAGCCATTGACTTCTACACCCATGCATGGACGTTTATGGTAGCTAACAGGATAGAAGCGTATGTAACGGTAAGGTGTGTTAACCAAGTTGACGAAATGAGTGATATAGTTAGAAGGGTAATCTCTACTAAAATTCTGAAAAAATAACAAAATGAAACTGATGTGGAGGAGAGAGATAGATAGAAATAGATGACTGTACATCATGGATCGCAGATTACACATCATGGATTCTAGATTGCACATCTTGGATTCTAGATTGCACATCTTAGATTCTAGATTGCACATCATGGATTCTAGATTGTACAACATGGATTCTAGATTGTACATCATGGACTGCAGATTGCACATCTTGGATTCCAGATTGCACATCATGGATTTCAGATTGTATATTTTGGATTCTAGATTGCACATCTTGGATTCCAGATTGCACATCTTGGGTTCCAGAGCGTACATCATGGATTCTAGATTGTACATCTTGGATCACAGATTGCACATTTGGGATTCCAGATTGCACATCTTGGATTCCAGATTGTACATCATGGATTCTAGATTGTACATCTTGGATCACAGATTGCACATTTGGGATTCCAGATTGCACATCTTGGATTCCAGATTGTACATCATGGATTCTAGATTGTACATCTTGGATCACAGATTGCACATTTGGGATTCCAGATTGCACAGCTTGGATTCCAGATTGTACATCATGGATTCTAGTTTGTACATCTTGGATCACAGATTGCACATTTGGGATTCCAGATTGTACATCATGGATTCCAAGTTGCACTTCATGGATTCCAGATTGTACATTTTGGATTCTAGATTGCACATCTTGGATTCCAGATTGCACATCTTGGGTTCCAGAGCGTACATCATGGATTCTGGATTGTACACCTTGATCCAGAGCGTACATCATGGATTCTAGATTGTACATCTTGGATCACAGATTGCAGATTTGGGATTCCAGATTGCACAGCTTGGATTCCAGATTGCAAACCTTGGATTTCAGATTGCACATCATGAATTTCAAATTGTACATCATGGATTTCAGATTGCATATCATGGATTCCAGATTGTACACCTTGGATTCCAGATTGTACATCATGGATTCCAGATTGCACATCTTGGATTCCAGATTGCACATCTTGGATTCCAAAGCGTACATCATGGATTCTATATTGTACATCATGGATTCCAGATTGCACATCTTGGATTCCAGATGGTACATCATGGATTCTAGATTACACATCATGGATTCCAGATTGCACATCTTGGATTCCAGATTGCACATCTTGGATTCCAAAGCGTACATCATGGATTCTATATTGTATATCATGGATTCCAGATTGCACACCTTGGATTCCAGATGGTACATCATGGATTCTAGATTGCACACCTTGGATCGCAGATTGCACATCTTCGATTCCAGGTGGTGCATCATGTATTCTAGATTAAACACCATGGATTCCAGATCGCACATCTTGGATTCCAAAGTGTACATCATGGATTCTATATTGTACACCTTGGATTCCAGATGGTACATCATGGATTCTAGATTACACATCATGGATTCTAGATTGCACATCTCCGATTCCAGGTGGTACATCATGGATTCTAGATTAAACACCATGGATTCTATATTGTATATCTTCGATTCCAGATGGTACATCATGGATTCTAGATTACACATCATGGATTCTAGATTGCACATCTTTGATCACAGATTGTGCATTTTGGATTCTAGATTAAACACCATGGATTCCAGATTGTACATCTTGGATTCCAAAGTGTACATCATGGATTCCAGGTTGCACATCTTGGATTCCAAAGTGTACATCATGGATTCCAGGTTGCACATCTTGGATTCCAAATTGTACATCATGGATTCCAAAGTGTACATCATGGATTCCAGATTGCACATCTTGGATTCCAGATGGTACATCATGGATTCTAGATTACACATCTTGGATCGCAGATTGTACATTTTGGATTCTAGATTACACATCTTGGATGGATTCCAGAGTGTACATCATGGATTCTAGATTGTACTTCTTGGATCGCAGATTGTACATCTTGGATTCCAGATTGTACATTTTGGATTCTAGATTGCATATCTTGGATTCCAGATTGCACATCATGGATTCCAGATTGTACATCATGGATTCTAGATTGTACATCTTGGATCGCAGATTGCACATTTTGGATTCCAGATTGCACGTCTTGGATTCCAGATTGCACATCATGAATTTCAGATTTTTGTGTATCAAGGAATCCAGATCAGTTAAATTCGAGTTTTCCTTACCTTTCTTTCGTTGTTTTCCATAAGATGATCCCATTTCTTACCATTTTTCGATACTGCTAAAGTGAATGCTGTGACCGCTAATTTTGACTCTTCATACATCTTTGTTGTTACGCTACAAATATAGGAATCAGCTTGAAGATCAATTTGAAGCCATGGCGTTTTCATGTCATTATCTGCAGCACACCATGTAATTGCTTCGTTCAACCGTGCCTGTTTTGGTTTGTGACCATTATTCCATATACTGCTTGCCGTGAATGCTTCTTCAGGTAACTTAGTGTAAAGGAAATCGTCAGTGACACCAAGTGGTGGAGCTTTATTTGTGCATACTAGAAGTTGGAATTTAAAAAATAAAAAAATATATACTTATTATATAATTACCAATGAAATATCTATTTTTCTCTATTTCGAAAAAGTGATATCTTCACACGTGAAAATAACATGTTATTTTCACGTGTGAAGATAACACCATTGCGATGGCTATTCAAAAATACACGGAAAGAATTGCCTGAAAAAGCCACAACATACTTTCATTGATAATTATATAATAAACAGAATATTACATGGGCGCTTGGAGATACGAATTTTATCTTCTCGTGTTGAAAATCTCTCACGAGTGAGCTACGCTCACTCGTGAGAGATCTTTTCAACACTCGAAGATAAATTCCGTATCTCCGCGCTCCCATGTAATATCCTCTCTATATATAAATCATTTCCAATTCATCTCTCTTTGTATTTCTGAATATATGACAAATGTTTTTCCTAAACATGTCAAAGTAAAGCAAAAACCTCAGCTTACAAAACGTCGTTTGTTATTTTCAAAGAGTATATGCACGATAATAAAACGATTCAAATAGTGTCGATACGTGTAGTGTAATGCATTGCTCCAGTGATTTGAATTAGAAAACAAACAAGTAAACAAAGATCTGCGACCGAAAACGCTTTTTAAAATAGGTGTATACCTACTTCAAAAAACCGTCGGTAATTTGAATTCTGAAATCTAAGACCGAATAACACTTTGCAAAATAAAATATATTCAATGACAAACAATAAGTTTTAGATTTAAATTTATTATATAGTTGGGATAGCAAGCTCGTGCTGATTGGTCGAAAATTGTGTTTTATAGTGAACAGAGCACGTGCTGACGCCATCCGCGCGCGCGAAGTGTTGCTAAATCCTGTGACCGTCTTTCTTTTTGCGTAAGTAAATTCAATACCTTTTCTTGATAACTTTTCAATCGAGACATTGAAGGACTTGCTTATCTTCATATCTATACACACTCAATGGTGATTTTTATAATCCCCCACGCGCTAACAACAACACAATTGTAGTTTAGGGACTAGTTTCGTCCGTTTATTAGGACCTTTTCAACCTAACTGAATCTAACTGAATGATTACGTTGCAATATAGTGTTTATACTCGTGATGAACGAGAGCGCGCGCAGTAAACTTGCGCGAGCTGTAAAAGTATAATTCAATACCGAAATGAAATTAATAACTATATAATAAAACGAATAAAACAGCTTTTACCGTGCTCTGTTCAATAAAAAAGCACTTAGGAAGCGCCGTAAGAACTCGAGAAGTGTGAGAAGCACTCACCTACGGCTTGTGTTTCTCCTCACACTTCTTTCGTGCTTACGTCACTTCCTGCTTGTTTTATTACTGAAAGAAGCATGGAAAAAGCTGTGTTATTTGATAAATATAGTACCTGGTTTTAGCATAATTTTGTTTTCAATATATATTTGAGTGACTCTTGCAGGTATGTATACATCTTGTGAATATTTGTTACGTCCTATCCTTGCTAAAAGCCTTACTCCTGGCTTCACTTCGTCTTCCAATGGTTTTACATCAATGATAACATCGTCACGATTAAAGTATCTGGCTCTAAGTTCTCCACGAGGCTTTAGAGTGAACGTGCTACCCTCCTGACTGTAAAAGATGGCGTAAGGAAAAACATTGTAGTTGCCATTTCTCCTTAGTCTTAGGATGACGTCTTCGTCTAAAGATCAAAGGATCAAATGCTATTAATTAATCTAAAGTATAGTTTATTTAGTGCTTCATTTAAAAGTTCAAGTACATACAGCAAATTAAAAAAAAAAAAAAAAAAAAAAAAAAAAAAAAACAACCCTCAAATTGGAAAAAAAACAACTGTCGAGTTAAAAATGTTAAATTGTTGAAACCAAGGCCGAGAGGTATTTTAAGTAGAGGATATCCAGGGTGTTTGAAGATTTTTTGTATACAGAACAATTCATGAAGTGTGAAGAAATGCTTTGTTTAGTAACTTCAATCAATGCTGGAGAATCGCAAACATGCATAACATTAACCTAATTAGCTGTTTACCCAGGACACCCTTCGATCTTAGATTTAACCTTTTCAATTGATGCTGGCTCTAAAAAGATGTTTAATGAATTAAAAATAAAAACTCTTTAAATAATATAGGTAATAATATACATAAAAACGTTAGTCAATTCTGATTGGTTTAGAGCAGTGTTGTTCAAGTGTAATATAGTTAGCGCAACAAAGTGTAATACAGTGCAAATTAAAAACAAAATTCTAGCTTACGATTGGCTAACAAACAATAGAAAACGATTTTAGCCAATACGACGAAATAGCTGCCGAGAAATTTGCTGCAAGTCGTGGGAAAAATTGGATAATTTTATGAGTAAGCGAAATTATAACAATAGATGTCTTATTACCGAAATAATTACATTCCAAATCAACTTACATTTTCGTATTTCGTGTAGAGTAGGGCTTGTTAAACCAGGGAAAAAGATCAGAAGTAAAAGGGAGGCCACGAAAATAAGTTTCATGACTTCAGCATGGTAAAACAAACCATTCAAGGACGCGCAGAAAAAGGCACGTTGTGCGCGCGCTATAATTCATTGACGATGTCATACAGGAAACAATCATATCTATTTATATCATTATTTCATTAGAAATCGTTCTAATGCAACTACTTAATTGATTACACGTGGTTGGCAGTTAATAGGACAGTCTTGATGGCGTCATTTGCTGTCGTTTTACTCTAACCGTCAACACTGGAGTTTATTTATATATACATATTTATTTATTTATTCGTCCGTCCGTCCGTCCGTCCATCCATCCATCCATCCATCCATCCATCCATCCATTCATTCATTCATTCATTCATTCATTCATTCATTCATCCATCCATTCATTCATTCATTCATTTATTTATTTATTCATTCATTTAATTAATTAATTATTTATTTATTTATTTATTCCTTTCTTTCTTTCTTTCTTTCTTTCTTTATTTGTGTAAATATACTGCCTTTATTTCTCCTTCATCATTCCATCTCCTTAAATAGTTTTTATAGACTTTCAATACATGTTAACTTGAATTCTATTGTTTTCGATTCTTAATCTGATTGCTTGACAAACTCGCGTGTTCACAGTCAGAGTAGAACGACAGTGACAACTATTACCAAAATGCTTCGCGAATTTTCTTGCTCACACAAAATTATATCTCCTCATGAGAATTCTAGGACGACAATTGTTACGAAAACTCAAAAGTCTATCTGAAATGCAAGTGCACGCGCGCTAATCTAATTACTGACGTCATTTGTTATTATCAGTCTTGTCTGATGGGAAAATACAATGCGTTCTCCTGCATGTTTTGCTTCTTAATTTCTCTATTTATCCTTCAAGAAACCGCCGCAAAAGGTATTAACTATAGAGACTGTTTACCGGCAGAAGGTCCGGACAACGAAAAGCTGTGCCCGAGGTCTTGAATACAACTATTTCAAGAAACTTTGTTATCGCCAAAGGCGATAGCCGATACGTCGTTTCGACATGGAAATGGTTTCGTTGAATACGAAGATCATTGAATCATTCTCAACACTAAGGTCCATGTTCTTGACGAGAATAAGAAGCAGAAACACAAGTCATTCCAGCTATTCTTGGATCTTGGAATGACCTATCTCCTATCGCTTATATTTTCGCCTATCGCCTTTCCCTTTGGCGTTGATAACGTTTATCGAAATAGGTATTGTTTTCAAGGCTAAACTAACTTAATTATTTTCCCCATGTACTTTGCCACGTGTTTTCAAATTTTTTGTGTTGTTTAGAAATCACTTATCCCAGGATACCAACACGCATTCACTCTTAGAAAATACCGTCCCCTCAAACGACCTATCGATATTCACGATTTTTATAGATTAGGTAACGCATTTTCCCCTGATGATATAAGATCGTTCGAAAGCTTCAGTTTAAAAATTTCTTCAAAATTTTCTGGCAGATACATAAATATTATAAATTTAATGAATTTGTTTACCAACTTCTTTAAAAAGCTAGAGATATAGGGCTTTTAAGTTGTGACGTATTTCCGGGTTCAATTATACAAAAGATCTCTAAAATCGTGCCACAACTTATTCCTAGGATTTATTCTCTACCTCCAATAATTAGATATGATTTAATATAATACCATTTATTTGATGGTTATGCTATTTTTAACTCTGTAGGATGTACCCAAATTCCAGTTGGTTTAACAAGTAAAGAGCAGTTTCCAGATCAATACTTCACAGCCAGTTCTTCGTATAGTAAGAATCACCTTCCCCATCTAGCAAGGCTTGACTCCGATTCATCCTGGACACCGTTACATCAAAACAACCCTGGCGATTATTTTCAAATCGACCTTGGACTTGATTATCAAATCTGTGGTATTGGAACAAAGGGTTCACAGAAGGATCCGGGATGGGTTTCTAAATATAAAATTGTTTTGTCAGACGATGGTAAACACTGGACAACTTACAAATTCAAAGCAATAGAAAAGGTGTCTAAACACTGTTATTAGTTTTCTTTATTTCTTCCTTCCTTCCTTCTTTCCTTCCTTCCTAATTCCTTCCTTCCATCCTTCCTTCCTTCCTTCCATCCATCCTTCCTTCCTTCCTTCCATCCTTCCTTCCTTCCATCCTTCCATCCTCCCATCCTTCCATCCTCCCATCCTTCCATCCTTCCATCCTTCCTTCCTTCCTTCCATCCTTCCATCCTTCCATCCTTCCATCCTTCCTTCCTTCCTTCCTTCCATCCTTCCTTCCTTCCTTCCTTCCTTCCTTCCTCTTTTACTTGTTTATATTTGATGATGCCTCCTATGAGCAATAGTTATTCAAATTAGTCGCCATATTTAAATTTGCGCATATCTATTGTTTTTGTAGATTTTTTCAGCCAACAGCGACCAGAACACTTTAAAGAAGAACATATTGTTTCCATACCCGACAGCAAGGTTTATTCGTCTTCAACCTACAGAATATAATAATAGGAAATCTCTCAGAATTGAATTGTATGGAGCTCAGTTAGGTAGGCTTCATTTAGTCCCCAAATGCCTGGTTTCGCTTCACGTCATTTCCTGTGCATAAATTTCATATTTCATCTGCTGAATCAAAAAGTAGAATTAGTTCTGGCTAAAAGCACATGGTGGTCAGTTGTTGACGATCATTTGGAGCAGATAATAAGATTCAAAGACTCTTTTCTGCTGATTGAAACCCAGTAATAGAGCTTGGAAGCACCCCTCCCCCCCGCCCCCCTTACAGACCACGTGTCATTCTCTTGAGAATACAATCCTTTGTTTGGGTTTTATCCAAATCCACGTATCTTGCGCATGCGCAACAGTTAAACAAAGAAATGATACTCTAGTGAATGAAACGTGGTCTGAGATTGGTAAGAGCCACATCAAATTAAGCTCAAAAGGTCTATTTCTAGCGGAATCAAAATATTTTTCCTTGAGTACCATTACTTTCTTTTCTTTAATTAATACCCTTCACCCCCTCGATAATGGTAACTGAAAAACCCAAGAATTTATACTAAATATTTTCTTTGTCAACACGATCGAAGATAACTGCAAAAGTCCCCTTGGATTCGAAAACTATGGCATCACCAACCGCCAGATTACAGCCACCTCCGAGCTTCCCCACCAACATGGAAGGTATGGGGCGCATTCCAGTCGACTGCATCACAAGTATTCATGGCGCAGTAGAAGTATTAACGACCCTAGCATTAAGAGCCAGGAGTATATAGAGGTGGACCTTGGTCAGATGAAAACACTGACAGGCATCGCTACTCAGGGGGATTCATCTGAACAAATGTGGGTGACGTCATATAACTTGGAGTTCAAGAACTATGGAGGGGACTGGTACGAGTATACACCTAGCAAGGATAAAGAGGTATATCATGATGTAACAATTGACGTCCCCTTCACAGTTGCCTCAGCCCTCTTCAAGGTAACCTTATCTGCATCGAACCGAAGAACGGCGGTGACCTTACAATGATAGAGAGCTGTAATAGTTGTTCAAGTTGTCAAAAAGAGGTCTCAATTATTGCAAGGTCACTGCCTTATTTCTTAGATGCACAGACACCTTTCAAGATGGCGCAGGGAACTATGAAGGGCACTATTGCTTCTTGTATATACAAGCGTTATTTCTGGTCTCGGGTTCACGTTTTACCAGCTGAATGACAAATTCTCGATATATATAATCGTGCGTGAATGAATGAGCATATGGATAGTGTTTGTCCTTAACAGAAGACTGATAGTGTATGCCTAGGAGAATGTAAAGCAAATATTAGTGCTATAACGAAAGGTTGGGTGGCAAGTGGTGGTATTGGGTTGAGTGGG
This sequence comes from Actinia tenebrosa, assembly GCF_029948245.1. Lineage (NCBI taxonomy): Eukaryota > Metazoa > Cnidaria > Anthozoa > Actiniaria > Actiniidae > Actinia > Actinia tenebrosa. Next base: position 8,121,023 of record NW_028292574.1, read on the forward strand.
ACATGTTTTATATTTTGTTAATTTTTTTTGATCACTGAGAGTTAATATATTTTATTAGTGTGTGTTCAATCTCGTGAGTGTGTGAGTTTTCCCGCGCCTTACTGCTTTGTCGGAAGGTGCGCAAGGGCTTCTGGTAGTTGTAGTATATAATACGAATAACGTATTGACAGTCGTCTTACCATTTAAAGTCTTTTGAAGGAAATATCGACAATAAAGGACTTGTCCTCTACTGGTTTGACGTCAGACATCACGTGCGCTACTTTCGGTTGCTGCCGAAAACATGGAACAAAGCGATTGCTCTAAGGATGGAGATTTATGGTTGTGAAGGTGTCTAGCCGCTCGTTATCCATTCCGAGGTTGAGGAAAAACCTGGGTCGAGTTTGCATCATTGGAGAGCACTGTGGGTCTGTTTCAGGGGACGAAATAGGGTACGCCGTGTTGGAAATATGTCCCCCAATAATGAAAATTCGACACAGTTTTTTCTTTAACCTCGGATTGAATAATAGAAATATCGCTTTCTCATTAAGAGGCTGACTCTTCCTAGCCAAAGACTAACGCATACAGTCTTTTTTAAAAATCGTTCTCACTAAACTGACCGGCTTCGCGACTACCTGACTAGACCGAAAAGGATTATAGGTAGAAATAAGTGAAAAAGCTACTAGTAGCTGGATATATCATTAGCCACGTCTTGAGCTCGCAGTGTTTCCATTTTGATTAGCCATGCCTCGGGTGAGCGGTTAGGATGACACAACTCCTCGGCAAGAAAATCAAAGAAGGAGCTATTTACTTGTTTTCTTTTCGCAAAACGCAAAGACATTGATTCATTCGAGTTGTACTCTCCATAATTATATTCTATAGCGCAATTTAAAAAAAACATTGCTTCAGTGATTTTTACCCATATTCCTCTTCGGGCTAGTCGTGCAGCACAATTTAAGGAGATAAACCCTCTAGAAAAGTTGGAGGAGGACAACAAGCTGTTTTGACTTGCAATAGGACGCAGAGGCTCCAGGTTTTTTTTAAACAAACACTTTATTCGTGTTGTTTCAGCATCTTGTGACAACCAACCAATTGGAATCAAAGACAAAAACATCATCAAGGACGTGGCAATGACATCATCATCCAGACGAAGCAATACTACGCATGCTTATCAGGGAAGACTGCTGCATACTATGGGTGACTCATGGTGTTCGTCAGTGAATGACAACAACCCTTATTTACAGATTGACCTGGGGTTAGCGCATGTGATCTGTGCTGTAGCTACGCAGGGGAATGGTAAGACTGACGATTGGGTAGAGGCTTACACGCTGAAGATATCTATGGATGGTAAAAATTGGGAGAACTATAAGGAAGGCAACAAAATAAAGGTATGATAAAACTGGAATCAGTTCGAATCTATAATGAGGTTTAGCGTTAGTTATGTACTTTGAGTTGAACGTGTCTTCAGAACAGTTTTCATATGACTGTGAAGAAGTCGGCGCCGCATGCGTGGCTTGCCGCGACCGTGACGTTTTCTACAATTTATATTGGGGAATTTTTTCGCTCAATGTGATTGATCTTGCAGCTGCCGTGACGTTGGCGTGATCATATCAGCATCGTGTCAGCGGCGTTTTTTCGGGCATTTGATTGGATGGAGAGCAAATTATCGTGCAATATGATTGGTCTGGTGTATGCCTTGCCGTGTCACAACCGTGTTCGTGCTGTGAGCTTTTCACAGTCACACGAAAACAGCTCTATTATGCAAGGACAACACCACCTTTCTCATTTTCTCTTTCTCTAGAGATTTATTGGGAACTACGAGCGAAATTCTGTATCAAAGCACGCGTTGAACAACTGTTCTCTTGCTCAGTTTATTCGCTTTGTACCAGTCAAGTCCCACGGTGTTGTGTGTGTAAGGGTCGAAGTCTATGGCACAAGTTATGATGGTAGGTACATACAAAACGCCAAAATGAACATAGACCATCGACATCCCATTTCAGACCAGGTTTTATTTCTTTGAGTATTATTTCTTTGTTTAACGGTTGCACATAGGAAGACACATGAGTAGGGATACCACTCAAACAAAGGGAAAACAAAAACAAAAACAAAAACAAAAACAAAAACAAAAGCAACCTAAATATAACTTCAAAAATCAATCCATGCTTTGCTGCAATGCAACTTACATTTCAAATTGCATCTATTATCACAAGCTGGAAGTTTTGCGATGAAATGTTTTAACATTCATAACACCTTCTGACGGCCATCTTTAATTCGATAACAACTTTGCCGTTTTCGTTAGCATGTTCGAAGGCAATAACAGGTGTCAGTGCCGGTGGAAGAATTCCTGGTTACCGATTTACAGCTAGTTCTAGCTACACCACCAATATACCATCGTATGGGAGATTACATGGTCCATCTTGCTGGGCAGCTCAGACAAACCATCAGAATGAGTATTTACAGGTACAATATTGAATTTACAATATAAAATATGAAACGCTCGAGCGTGCTGTGTGGAGTTGTAAAGCATGCGGAGTGTTGCGGAGCACAAGAAAGTTGTTAGGAGAATAGCCATGCGTATTCATGATACAATATTGAATTTACAATGTAAAATATGAAACGCTCTAGCGGGCTGATGGAGTTATAAAGCAAGCAGAAGGTGGCAGAGCACAAGAAAGGTGTCAGGAGAACCACCATGCGTATTCATAGTGCAATATTGAATTTAAGTACAATATAAAATATGAAACGCTCTAGCGTGCTGTATAGAGTTATAAAGCATGTGGATGGTGGCAGAGCCAAGGGAAGTGTTAGGAGAAGCACCATGAGTACTCATTTATTAAAACATCCTAGTCAACTACAATGCACTGCGCACTTGAAGCTATTTCAAACTCTGGTATTTAAGGATTTCTGCAAATTCACTATGCAAAAATCCTCAAATTCCCAATTTTTCCTTCCTTTCATTCCACCGCAAGTAGGTTGTATTTTTCAAAGATATTTTGTTTTATTTCAACTCCGAACCTTACATTTTACGCAGTTGGCCAACGAAAAATTGTATGCGGACCTTGCCTGTGCAGCGAAATGAAAAATTTCTCAAACCGTCTATTTAAGTAACATATAATTGATACCTTTTGCAATGATATTAATTTACAACTAATAGTTGTTGTTTAACTTTTCAAACTGTAGATTGATCTCGGTGACCCTCATGTCTTGTGTGGTGTTGCCAATCAGGGATGTGGGAAGAACGGTGACAAAGTTCTGACTTACAACTTGGCATTTTCAATGGACGGATTTCATTGGGATTTCTACTTGCAAAGCAAAGGAAAAAAGAAGGTTAGGAAAAAAAAATTAAATTATTGAAACGATTAAAAACTCAAAATAGACCGTTCTCGAATTAGTCAAATACCGCTGTGCTCTTTGATCACAGACTCATTTACTCAGGATTAGCCTCATTTCAGTGTCCAAATATGATATGATTCACAAATTCCAATGGTAAAGTAAAGAATGCACAGCTTCAAAAATACAAGCACTTTTAAATTCCCCCGACCTTCATTGGAATGCATGAATATTCAAAGAATTCCATACGAAATCGAGGGCTAGCCCTGTAGAACAGAGAATTTGACATTGGCGAATTTCGAATGCATTAGAAACCCAAGCTGCATAATTTCGTCCTGCGTAGGTCATTACCATAGCTAATGCTATAGTTGTGAGTAGAAAAGAGGATATTTGAGAGAAATTTAATTTTTTAAATTCGACTGTTGCCGTTCTTTTAATGAAATCTAAAAGTTCAGTAGTCCAGTTTACAGTTTCCTGCGCCACCCGTTGAAAGGTAACCGTGCCAGCATCTAAAGAATAAATGCGGTGACCTGGTAATATGATAGAGACATGTGAATAATTGTCCAACGTGCTAAGAGGTTCTCTATCATTGCAATGTGGTCACCGCAGACTTGTTTGCGATAGGGTATGGAAACTCGTGAATAGGCCTTTTGCGACAACAGGTCACGTGACCCTATCCCCAGTAAAAAGAGATGTACACCAGATATCGAAAGTGCACCTTAATCTTAGTAGGCAAACGTTTAGCTTATAATGTTGAGTATAGTAGAAATAGCATTGAATATAAAATCGAATATTTTATAGGGATTTATACATTTCCCCAAACGAATCCTTGTAAATATTCGATTTTGTATTTAATGTCATTTCTCCTGTGTTTCATGTTATAAGCTGAAACTTTGCCTTCTTACTAATATTGAGGTGCACTTTCGATATCTGCTGTTCATTTTGACACAACGTCTCTTTTTAGGGGGGGTAGGGTCACTTGACCTGTTGTTGCAAAAGGCCTATTGAAACGATATCAAGCTCTTAACATGTTATAATCTCTGTTTAGTTATAGAGAAAAATAGATATTTTAGCAATGGATATCTATTAATAAACCTTTTTATTTTGAAGATTTTTCAAGCAAGCGAGCGAAATGAGGTTTCCGTCAAGCATCATTCCTTGACCAACCTTAAGACAGCTAAGTTTGTCAGGTTCTTTCCAATGGAGTATCACAGTCACAAGTCTATGAGAGTAGAAATATATGGACTAAGACAAGGTGAGGATGGATGGATGGATGGATGGATGGATGGATGGATGGATGGATGGATTGATAGATGGATATATATATTAAATGAATAGATAGATGGATAAATTATTATAGTAATGAGTAAAATATAGACCCCCTTTCACTGAGTCCCGAGAGGAATTCTTCTGGGATGCAAAGAAACCGATATTTTTTCCGCATATGAAAAGAAGACTTATTGTTTTATTTTGTCCCCCAGAACAATTCCTTTAGGAATTCAATGCAAGAGGACCATTGGTTAACTGTCCAACCTTTTAACCAAACTCTTCTCAAAAATTACAAATTATGACGTTGTATTTGCTGAACCAGTGCATGTATTTGATAACAATATACCATACATTTGTCATCAATCCAATGTAATATTCTCAAAACTTAACAATTTGGTTTAACCAAAGCATGGCGAGGTTCGTTAGGAGTTGAATCAGACCACGGACGAAAAAAAATACCCGACAGTCATTTAATAGCATCAAGTATCTCTGATCCAGACCACATTGAGTCGGAGGGTCGTCTGTATGGATCCTCATCTTGGTGTACACAGGATTCCCATAACCCTTACTTTGAAGTGGATCTCGGTACACCGAAAGAGGTAGTTGCTATAGGAACGCAAGGTGATCCTGGTAATCAAGATAACTATGTAACGAGATATCACGTACATTATGGTTTCACGAGCGATAGATGGATGAATGTTCAGGTGAGGTTCAATTAATATTTTTTATATATATTTTACAACCACCACTCCCCATACGGGACCCTTCCGTGAGGTCCCTCCACACGCACTTCCACTACATTCTATATTTACAACATACAAGCACTCAACTCACATGCTGATTTTGTTTAAAAAATTTTTGTTTTGTTTTTATTTTTTTAAATTATGCTTTTGTCTTGGATTGAACTCTACGCCAAAACGTAAAGTCGGTTTATGCTACTTGATCATGCTAATCCTTTAATTTGCTTGTTATTGTCTGAATTGCTCATTTAAAGAGAGGTAGGGAGGGACGTGTGTCACGTGACTTGCTAATGCAAGTTGCCTATTTCAACCCTTTCATTTAGGGTGTTCAAGGTAATACTGATGGTAACGCAGTAAGAGTCTTTTGGCTTAAGCCCACAGTTGGTGCTCGTTATGTTCGTCTTCTCCCTGTTGACTGGAATGGTGTTATATGCATGAGGGTTGATATCTACGGTAACACACAAGGTGACAAGTTAGTTTATATACTTACTTCAATAAAGTTTAAAAACGGGTCCCTAAAATTGGGGGGGGGGGGGGGTTGGGTTTGGGGGGTGAAGGGGTAGGGGCTTTGTGTGTGTGTGGGGAGGGGGGGGGGGGGGGGAGTTAGGTACCTCACGGTATCCAAATCTTGTTTCGTAAATGGCAGTATTCTTCAGGGAAAGGAAGTGCTTTCACTGCCCAGACTCGCTGTAAGACGAAAGACATGCATACTTACCGATTCTTAATTTAGGGATGAAATTCGTAGCGACATGATTTCAATTGATAGGAACCTAGCAGCCTTACATGGGGATCATTTATTTTTTCTTTTATTGATTGATCCTTCCCGTAAATTACAAATAAATAGTAGCAAAATATGTATACAAATGCTTCACATTACGAAATGATTTCAAAACGTAATGGACTTCAGAGTATTAAGGTTCATGGTCTTTTATTTCCACTTACAACAATATAAAATAATACATGAAAAAACATAAGGGTAAATTATTATGGTGGTAGAGTGCAGGAATACAACCCAAAGGGTTAATGAAGAAGCTTCCTACACCCTAGTAGTAGTAATTAGGAAAAAATATGGTTGAAAGAAGCGGAAAAGAGTGTTACAAAAATGTGAATAAGTATAGTTTGAGAATTTAGAATATTGAAAAATTTTTTTACAAATAATCCATGATACACAAGTAAGCAAAATAAGTAGTATTATTGAGATAATAAAAAAAAAATTATAACGTGTTTCAAACATCTTATGAGATGAGCTTGCTTTTATTTCAATAACATAATATACATTAAATTAATTAGTATGTTGTTAAATAAAATTTCATTACAGTATAATTAGTTAATCCACGTATTTTTTTATATTTGGACTGGAGTTGATGTACTTTACAATAGTGCAAAACTCGTTATAAAATATCTGTCTGTCTATCATCTTCTTTTTTCAAAAAACATAATAGGATAACTGTCAGTTGATGTCTTCTCTTAGTCAGTAAAAACCTAGACATGCAGCTGACATTGGTATGGGTCATGGGAAACATTCATATCCAACACTTGCACCATGATCCAAGCCATATTGAGAACTCCCAAGCTTCTTGCAAAACCATTTGGGCGATATTTGGGCTACTTTTGATTGAAAATCTTTAAATTGTATTTCTTTTTTCGATACATTAGTTCCACCACCAAAACTAACGAGCAGCACGATAACTGGAAATATATTGGCTTTACCGTCTTCTCACGTGACCATTCGTTGCTTGGCAACCGCTGATTCTAACCTTCATTTCAAGTGGTTTTCATCTGGTGGTGACGTCACGAACAAATCCAGTGGAAATGTTTATGACAGAGGTCAAGTCATCAGTAAACTACAAGTGAATTACACATCAGCTTCTCATATCCTATCACATTATCCTTGCGTTAGTGTTAACCAATCAACGTCGAGATGTAGAATGACGTTCACGTGTCAAGCCTTATATGGAAATGTCATGGGCGAGAGAAAGGACCACACTGTTGATGTACTAATAACCAAAGGTTAGGAACTTTATCGAAAATCAACTCTGAAATAACCTCAAACTTCTGGGCTTAACAAAGCAAGTGTAGGGATATTTTAGAGATTGAACCCTGAAACAGCCTTTGAGCTGATCTAAGTGGCTAACTCACAGATCAAAGCCTGAAACAACCTCTTGGCTGATCTTCAATAAGCACAATTACTAAGGCCCCGTCCACACGTATCCGGAAATTTTTGTATCCGCAAATTATTTTTTGCGGATACGAAAATGTTTGCGTCCACACGCAGCGTATTCGAATCGTTTTCACCGTCCACACGTATCCGTTTTCGTAAAATTTGCGGATACGGATACAAAAATTTGCGGACACGTGTGGACGCAACCCGTATCCGAAAAAAATAAATAAATAAATAAATTGCGGATGCAAAAATTTCCGGATACGTGTGGACGGGGCCTAAAGCTTATGAGACACAAGCCTTCGTAATTCATGTGCCAACTAGAGATCGATTGGCTGGTGACACAAAGCAACTCGTGACGAGCTTTTGTGAGAATAATTGGCATACCGACATCACAATGGCTTTGTGGTTTTGTTTTGGTTTTGTTTTGTAAACAAAGTATCGCTTCAAATATCGAAATGAAATTAAAATTGCTAGGTTTTTTTAGGAATAAACTACTATTGTATTTTTTGCGGAGGTAGGATAAAGTGAGAACCGAGCAAAAACAAAGCTCGAATCGTAACTCTATTCACATATGATACCGCTGAGATCCCCTTGGTTTATACGAAGTGACTGTGTCTAGAAAACTTTTCCATTTCTTATTTCTACCAGAAGTATTATTACCAACTACTTCAGTTATCAAGCCAGCAACCACACGGTCATCGGTCAAGCCGGTCTCAGTGGAAATCATAACAGATGAAGCCATCAAATCTTGGGCTCCTCAACCTCTGGACTGGTTGTTTTTGAGATTTACATTAATTTTGTTTCATCTCATATACTTTTGTGTGATTTAGTTATTAATACCGCATCTACATAAAATACTTGATTATGATTGGTTGATTGGCTGTGGATATTTTCTTTATCCGTGCAATTAAGTAATTGCACATGTACAGAGCACGCGCGTGCGATTAATTAATTGCACACATCCGTGAACATCTTACTGTGTATCGATTGTTTGAAATGCAAAAAATGTAGCAGGATGCTTTCATTTTTTATTCATTTTACTTCAGAAGCGCGTATTTTTGCAGCTGTAAAAAGGCCTAAAACTCATATAATAATTGAGACTGTCTCTATAGGTTTTATGTGTTCTGTTTTGACCTCCATCTTTTCTGGGAATCCAATCCTACAAAGGATCTATAAATGAAACCACTGTCATTATTTATCTTAATAATTATCTTTAATGATCTTAATAATCTTTAATTAATCCTAATAACAATATTTTATGTTTGTTGTTGTCTATTTTATAAACTCTTGGGTTTTACGGAATTATTAAGTTATTATTAAGCGAACATAGAATATAGAAAAAGCGAACGATGTCTTTTTCTAACGGGTTTCAATCAGCTGGTAAAAATGAGCTGCATTAGTAGCCAAATCATGACCAAATTGTACTGTCGACCAGAAAGAATTCTCCCATTTCGAGTTCACCTTTGCTCAGTCTTCGCCTCGATTGTGTACAAATGTGTTCTTTTCTTTTATTAAGGTCCATTTTATAGTAAGGAATGTACGTACTACGGTACAATACGAGTTGATTAAAATGCCACGGGTTTTGGTTGAATAGCTGAATGTTATAACGCACAAACGAGACTGAGCAAAGAGAACTCGAAACTGGAGTATTCTATTGAAAGCTATTCTATTGTGATTCAGCTGATGAACATACCACATGTGACAGGAAATGATGTCAAGTAAAACCCAGGAACAGCTATTATCTTTAATACTTAGTAATAGACCCTTTGCATATAAATGTGTTGTTCATATGCAGATAAGTACTACGTCTCCCTTGTGTTCGTGAAAAAAAAAAAAGTATTTAATTGCGAGGCTTTAGATGTGCTACATATGAGTAGTACATACACCTATTTCAATAAACGTTGTCACCGCCAAAGGCGATAGGTAATAGACAATAGGCGAAAAGCGATAGTCGATAGGTCTTATCAAGATCCAAGAATAGCTGGAATGACTTGTGTTTCTGCTTCTTATTCTCATCAAAAACATGGACCTTAGTGTTGAGACTGATTCAATGTTCTTTGTATTCAACGAAACCATTTCCATGTTGGAATGGCCTATCGCGTATCGCCAACGTTTTTTGAAATAGGTGTATATTCAAAGTGTCTATGACACTCTTATTGCCCACTTTAGAAACGAGTTGAGGACTGGGAACAAGTTTTTAGAATTAACCAAGTTAGAAAAATGTACATTTTTTTAAAAATTAATATTTTTCATATACTCGTTCACAGTCCTTCACTCGTTTCTAAAATGGCCAATTAGACCCTCGGTTGAGAATTCGGAATAACGAAAACGGAGATAATATCGACTAAAAGCTATGGTCAAACTAAAAACCTATTTCTATATAATGCTATTTTAGCTAGGTATACCTTCATTTGTTTGAGAACAGATTTCGTATGACTGTGAAAAATTGATGACACGAACATTCCGTGCTCTGACCAATGACACCAAAAACGTTTGCGCATGCGTGCACTTCAGCACGTTTCCTAAGAATTTTGAAGAGTTTGAGTGAGAAAATAAATGTTTGTTTTCTCCAAGTATACAAAAAAGTTCGCGAGAATACTTTTGTCAGACCAAGATACTGTATACAAGATACACAATATGAAAGAATTAACGTTAAGTTTCAAACATGGACACTAAGTTTTGGTATTTTGCGAAGTCCAATTTATCAGTCATGTTTGAAAGTAAAAATTTACATATTTTTACAATAGTATGAAGACGTTTTGACTAATTTAGTAATAGTATTACCTCCGATCTGGAAAACTTTGGAAAACCTTATAATCTCAGCTCCAAGCATGGACACTAAGTTTTGGCATTTTGTGAAATCCAATTTATAAGGCATGTTTTGACTAATTTGCATACAGATTCAGAGCATGCGCAGACGTTTTTCACTCGTGTCCTGACTAATATGATGCCGAAAAGTCGGATTGAATGGGCTACCTAGCTAGCTCTCGGGCTTGCACAACCCAATAAGGTGCCGAAAAAAAAAAGAAAAGAAAAGAAAATTTGAAGAAAGTATTTGAAAGCGCGTTTATCGCACATAGATTCTAGATTAAGAAAAAGTGCAGAGTACAGTCACACCTTTGTAGCCGTCAGCAGCGCAATGTCGAGGAAGGCGTGTAGATATAGCTAGCCTTGTTTTCTTTTTTTGCATTTAATTATTTTAAAGCTTCATTTGATTTATTCTTCGTCTGTTGGATGAAAATCAAGCTATCCTCAATTCTCTTTTATCTTTTTAAAACCATGACCTCAATAAACGTTGAAGAACTGTATTTCAAAATTCTTGTTTATGATCGATTTAAAAATAAACTGAGAAAAATAAGGAAGGAAAGAAAGGAAGAAAAAAGGACTGAAGGAAGGAATGAAAGAAAGAATAAGTAAATGAAAAAACATGAAAACCAAAAACCAAAAAAAACAAACAAAAAAAAAAACACACACACACACACACACACGAACGAACGACACAGAAAAAAGTTGAATGAATAAAGAGGAGAAAATAAGGGGAAAATAAACTTTGTTTTAGTTATGCCACGCATGTATGAATGAAAGACAGTTAAGAAAAATGGTTAGATCCTTTTAGATCCATTAGTCGATATGTTAACATTAAGGTGCATTGATTCTACTGCTGGGACTAACTTGTTCGCCTTATTAGTTGTGGTGTCCACGGTGGAAAGAAAACCAAAGCCTTTTTCCCTAGCACCATGGTCACCCTCAGTACCTCCATTTCAAACACCTTCGAAAAAGCTTCGTTAACATTAAGTCAGGTGGCTCTACTGCTTAGGCTAACGCTTAATTTTTTAAATGGAGAATGCGAAATGAAAGCTTTTGATAAAAACAAGCATTAGAGTCACCCTATCTTTACGGTAGACAGAGCAAAACAGTACCGGTTAGATGAAAAATTTCTAATCTTTTTCACCCTTGCATGGTATGGAAGTGCTACCGAATATAGTGATGGAAACATCTTGAAAAAACGTTATAAATATCGTTCATGGCTTAAGTTTGAAATGCCATTCAAATTTATTAAAATATTTGCTGGAAAATCTTGAAAATACGTTGGTGGTCACTCTTTGGCAATGCAAGATGTTATAAAAGCGACTTTTGTTCTATCATGCGCCAGCAATTTTAAGGGATATTTCATAGGATACCAACAGCATCCATTGTTTTTTCTCGTATTTTATCACTAAAACAAGGCTTTGCGCCATAATGTGATGGCAACCGGCTTGAAGGCACAAAATAGAGTCTTTTTGTGTGTTTCGGAAACTGAATCCTTTCTCATATAAACACTCCTGTTATGGCTTCCTTCGCCATCACATGATGGTGCAAAGCTTCTATTCGTTTTTCGCTTTTTGGTCAAAGAGCGAAAGAAAATCTACTTTGTAAGTATAAAACATAGATTATTTACATAATATTAAAAGATTTTTGGTTTTAAGTGGTAGGAAACTAAGTTGGAAGTTCAGTGACCATGTTGAGGGCCGTGTGTTAGATAACTCACTGGGTTAATACGTCACCCTCTTTAGATAAAGTTGATTGATTGTTTGATCGCAGAACAATGATGAAAATATACTATTCCTAGAGATACTCTAGTTTTGAATTTTTTCTCATGTAAACTGGTATTCTACTAAGTTCCAGTGCTATCCATTAATGCTAATTAGACCACATGTCATTCCATCGAGAGCAATATTATTTGTTCGAAGTGCAATATAAAACACGTTCTTCAACGTTAGTGTTAGACCAAAAAATGGTTTTCAAGGGATTGACACGTGGCTTAAAGTGGGGAAATAGCCAATCTTACCTACGCCTACTTAGTACGTCTAACTAATAACGCTCAATTACACGAACCTGAAATGGTTTTGGAAAGTGATTCATCCCTACCTCTCCCACCAGCTCAGGCAAAGGCGACCCTGGAGGATTTGTGAATGTAAATTGATGAAGAAGTCTTGACACAACAAGGAAGAGTTCCTTCTTGGCCAGTGACTCGCCACTGCAAACTCTTCGTCCGGCACTAAATGGCAGAAAGCTCTTAATCCCAGCGATATCAATAAGCTGCCCTTTGGGGTCCAGAAATCTGCTGGGATTAAACTCATATGGTCTGTCCCATTCTCGTTCGTCGTGGTGCATTGCCCATACATTGAACATCACTACTGTGTCTTTTGGGATATGAAACCCGTTGAGTGTCGAGTCACGAGTAGCTTTGTGTGGTAAACTCAAGTAAGCTACTGTGCAGAAACGATGTGTTTCAGAGAGTACAGCTTCAAGATAATGAAGTTTTTTCCGGTCCTCTAGAGTGGGGAGTCTTTCTCGACCAACCACGTTGTCAATCTCTGATTGTGCCTTTGCTTGTACATCCGGGAAGTTAACTAAGCATGCAATGAGCCAGCGGATTGTCGTTGTCATGGTTTCTGCTCCAGCGGAAAACACATCAGCAATTGTCATGATCAAATGATCGTCTGAGATCACGTGGCTGATTCTGTTTTCTTCTTCTTCTTCTTCAATTTCACTTTTTGCTTTGAGGAGAGCATCTGTCAAGTCCCTGATAACAGTGCTGTCATAGGTTGATTTGTGGTAGAGGTATTTGGGATTAAGAATTTCGTTCTGCAGGTCGCGAACTCTGTAAAAATCCCGCGCGGTTTGGATAGGAAGGTGTATCATCCAAGGGAACATGTTGAACATTGAAACAGGGCTCAGCAAACGGAACCCCACTTGATTGTACTCCACGATCTTCAAGAACTCAGGGTCACTCATGATAAAACTCTCCCCAAATACCATCTTACAAATGACATTCAAGATTGTTAGGAACACGTCATTTTTTGGATCAATTGGGTTCCCGTTTGATGCCTTCAGCCTCTTCGCCAGGTCATCAATCTCCGCACACAGAGCATCTTCCAGATGTGGCATGTACAATCGTAAAGCTGTGTGAACTAATTTCCTTTGGTAAATCAGAGTCGGTGAAAAATCTCCCATGGCCAAATCTTTAGACCCACGGGTAAGGAAATCACCGATGAAACTGTAAGGCCGGCCAGAGAAATCATCCTTGCGTAAGATCAATGCCTCTCGCGCAACTGAAGCTGAGTTGATAACAACGACTCTGTTACCTTGGAGATAGAGAGTAAAAATATCTCCATAATACTTTGCGAGCTTGGTAAAGCCAAGGTGTACATCTGGCATGGAGCCAATGATATCTAATGTGTTGCCAAGCAATGGTAATGGATTTGGACCCGGTGGTAGATTTTGTGGTTTTTGAAGACGCCTCAAAGCGACGACAATAACTGAGACTACAACTACAGCCAACGCACCCTCAAGCAGCATTTTGAGTGGATCCCACGTTCAGCTTGTAAAGGAAAAATAAATACATAGTTATTATAGAGTTTAAGAATCTAAATACCCGGCTTACGGCAAACGTGAAACTTCAGTTAACCAGTTAAAATATTTAAGATTTTCTAAAAAAATTAAAAAAAATATATCTAAAAGTAGTAGTTTATAAATAAAAGTATATTTCTCTTTGATGAGAAAGCTTTTGCAAAAGTGAAATGCAGGGAAAGGATGAAAACGGGGTCATGTCTGTCGTTTTGGAGAAAGGAAATATACAAATCTTAATCTGTCTAGTGTAATTAAAAGCCCAAACTTGAACGAGAAAAAACAAAAATATAGTTAATAAAAAACCTTCGAGTAAACTAGATCGAGTTTCTTCGTTTTATAAAGCATAAATAGTGATATGTAGGACTTACGGCTACGAGTAACTTGAACATTGCATGTTTTAAAAAGGTAAACTTAACTACCGTTTCGGAACGGTTAGTCTTTGTCCTTGCTTCTTTATCACAACCAAGAAATAAGCAAACGTCCTAAAAGTCATTTAAGTGTCCCTTTTTTATTCAATACAGTGCCACTACATGCTTATATCATGTGCAACTTTCTAAGACGAAGAAGCTAGAAAATAACCAATACCGTAAAGATGAAAATAACAGACAAAGCGTTTACAGAGACTTTTTCTTGTTTGATTCAAATATTTACGTTCACTGTAATCTGCTTTTTACCTACAGTTTTCTCTTAAATTCACATATGAATTCATATATGAGGTTATTATACTTAATGGATATATACGTGTACAGAACCCGGAAAAAGAAATCATTATTCTATTATATTTTCTATAGCAAGTGGATTATATGATTCGGAAAAGTTGGTGCCATCTCGCGAGCAATTCACATCTCTAGTATTACAGAACTAATGTTTGCGTGTTCTCCAAACGTTTCTACTATATATCTGTGAAACTGAATGTGTGTTCTGACTAGCTCAGCAGGCCGACGCAAGCATAAACATAAGCACAAGCTAAAGCAAGAAAAACAAAATCTTTTGTTCTCTTATACGTGCGTCGTTTCTTTTCATAGCAAGAACATCAGCTATCCCGGGGTTGCGTTGGCTTGCGTCGCTAGTAAGAACCAAGCTTTAAGGCCTTAAGCGTTATGCTTCTATAAAAAATAAAAAAACGAATTTTTGATCTACTTGTGATACAACGACTGCGTGGGATGTGTTAAAGTGTTACAGAAAGAAATACAAATATATAAATAGAAAAAAGGAAGAAAAAAAAAAGAGAGAAAGAGAAAGAAACTTTGGTGGTTGCGGGATTCACTATTTTAAATTAACGTTTTTTTATCAGGTTCCAAATCATTGCTAGTTATTATTAATGATTTTTCTGATCATTTTACTAAGATTTTAATGAATAAATTCATCTAATTCTACCTTAGCTTCATGCATCAAAATATATCACAAATATATCAAAAAATAAACTACGTTAGCGAAAGGTTCAAGTGAAAAAAGAGTTGATTGAATCGCTGAATGAGTAAAGACCATTCGCCTAGCTAAATACCTCATTCGTGTGGGTGGTTATAAGATATATAAGCTTAATAAGTTGAAAATGACTAAGTACTTACTTCGAAAGGATTTTGTCTATAGTTCGTTCCGCGCTTTTGTCACAGCCATTTATTTGAACCTGTTCTCCTAAATCCTCGGAGGTGTTCGTTTTTTGAGCACGGGAGACGTCTAACGTCTCGGAGAAAAATAGATGCTTAACCCTGGTGTATTTGTAGACATAGGTCTAGAATCTAGCGAGCTGCGTAGACCGCAAGCGATTAGCAGTAAGTTTAAGCCTTTTTATCAACGCCTGAGTCTATTGCCATGTTATCTTTTTCACTACTACTTTCATTGTTAATTTTGGTCATAAACAACACTCAGACACACCCTCTACGTCGTCGTTATTCTTGTCCAGCGGGTTGACAATATTGAATATTTCGTATCTTTTAAGGTATATCTATTGAGAGGTCACATCACCACATGGCATGATTCTTTTCTATCCAATCCGTTAAGCCAAAATCTTCCGGCGTTGGTTCCAAACTTTGACTAAAAGATGAATATCATCCACCACGTGCGACATCTTTAGTTCACGATGTTAAATATATCGTGTTTCTATCGAAATTATTAAGATCAACTTACCACTTAATCCCATTTAGCTCCTATGCTCTCATGTTTTCGTAGTGTTACCGTAACGAGTGCTGCAAGAGTACTGATTACGTCCAATACTGAACATTGCATTTAGCTATCTTGATTTCTGCCTCAGAACGAATAAAAAAGATGTACTAGCAAAGCGTAAAATAGTTCTATCATAAGCGCGTGCTTAATAATGTAATCGCCAAGCTCTGGAATTATTCATGAACAGGGTTAATTTGATTACTTGACTTTATTTGATTGTCATGAAAAAAATCGTATTCTTGGCGTCGGCAACTTACATCCTATTTCAGTCCAAGCTGTATATTAAATCTGCCGCAGATTTTTTAGCATATACAAATTACAAATTTACTGAATCAAATTGTGAATTTTTTTTGTAATAAAAGTAATATAACTTGGAAGTTTGATAACAGTCACGCCGAGGACAGAACACTAAAGTACAACATTAAGATTACAATTTATCGGGGGAAAAATTTTTTTTAAAATTAGAAAATAAAGGTGATTAGATTTGCAGACCAAGTAATAAGACACAACCCTTCTTGCAACATAGGGGTTTTAGTCTAATCTTTTAGCAACGCTCGGAATGCTTTGGAAACAGTCTTTGAAAACATTATAAACATTGGAAAATACTTTGGGATTAAGCCCTTAGTTTTTTTCGCGAAGCATTCTCTTGAAGGCTTTGAAAAACTGGATTCCATTTAAACTTTTATCTTATTTTTTCCCCTCCAAACTAAACTGCATTGTAATATGCTGCAAATGAGTTATATGTTCAATAGGATAGCGCTGTGGTTTGTGAATCATAAACGTGCTAAATGAATGAGTATTAGGCAATACGATTTAAATCAGTCGCGATAATCTCAAGGCTAGAAGACCAAAAGGAATCGAAAATCTTTCAGAAATGTCAATTCCATAGATTTTTGTATAACTATATTTTACATCATGAAGTTTATTTATTAGCTAGGGAATTAACTATAGAAATAATTTATCATTTGTCTCTACAAGCTAAGAAGAGGTGTCAGTTTTTTCCCCCTGAGTTCCTTTCAGCTATAGTGTCAATTGATGAATTATTTTTGATGCTATTCCAACAATTTCACGACCTACGAATATATTTTTTTCACTCATTTATGACTCCTAAGATACTTAGACCCCCTTAGACCCCAAGTACTGCAAGTTTGATTTTCTAGGAAGAGATGTTCTTGTCTCTGTTGTCTAGAGACCCAAGCGATGCTCTCATCAACTCCGGCAGCTTTCCAGACTGGAATTTTCTATTTTCAGCGAAAGACAGACCCGGCTTACATTACAGATTATAACAACACACACAAATCAAAATTTCCAGTGAGCGTTAATCTACTTAAAAATAAACAAGTTTTATGACGATGTACTTCGAACTTTTCCCCCAGCGTTGGAGTATATTTAACTTTCAATGGCCCACTTTGCAAATAACATATTGTTTTTTCGTTTGGCTGAGCATTTAGACAAGTTTGTAAAAGAATAATCCTTAAATACTGTAAAATATTACTTTGTATGGAGAAATTTATAAATGATTATAAAGCTGAATATTCTCCAGGAGACACGATTCAGAAATATATTCCAAAGCTTTTTGAGATCATTTCCTTAGTGATGAAGTGTTATTATAAACTACGGCACTACTGATTGTATATATATATAGAGGAACAAACTTATACATGGTTTACATCAACTAAGCTCGTTAAGCTATTATTTCTCTATCTCACGTCCTTCTTTGTTTGGTCACCATTTTCGGTTAAACAGGATTAAATCTACCTCTCCCAGTTATGATGAAAAGGTAAATTATACACCGTGAAAAGATGAAAAAACTTACTGACGTTTCGGACGCTAGTCCTTCGTCGGAGTAAAAGAGAAAGAAGTGGTAGAAAGGAGTGTATATATGATAGAATAAGACAAAAGAAACCAATGAGAGCAAGGTAGGCAAGGAAACAAAAACAAACAATCAAAAGACAAAAGAAAAGGTTAGTTGAAAATAAAGCGTTCATTAATCCCGTTGGGACTAAGAGTGCCCAATAGGTGAATAAGCCGCATAAGTCCCAACGGGATTAATGAACGCTTTATTTTCAACTAACTTTTTCTTTTGTCTTTTGATTGTTTGTTTTTGTTTCCTTGCCTACCTTGGTCTCATTGGTTTCTTTTGTCTTATTCTATCATATATACACTCCTTTCTACCACTTCTTTCTCTTTTACTCCGACGAAGGACTAGCGTCCGAAACGTCAGTAAGTTTTTTCATCTTTTCACGGTGTATAATTTACCTTTTCATCATTACTGTTTCATTAGAAACACCGACGCAGCTCACATTAGTTTTTAGCTAGTTATATCTCTCCCAGTTAGTTAAGCTTTGAAACTTGTTGTGTGAATGGGATCTATTCAGTCTCTAAAAGAATGTTCACTATTCATAATAATTGACGATAGCTTGCACGAGCGTTTTATGATCACATAACTCCATGAAAATTTAGCTATTAAATGAGTCTGATCTGTTAGTTACCGAGCGTAGAAAAAAAAAAAAAAAAAAAAAAAAAAAAAAAGAAAAGAAAGGAAAAAGAAAACCAAAAATTCAATTCATAATAAAAAATATACAATTATTGAAATAAATTGATGTTAGGAAAATCGTAAAGTATTGAGCTTAAACAACTTACTCTTTCTTGTAGTTCTTTCAATGAAAGTTGAAAATATTAGATAAGTTAAAAGTATTAATTAAATTTAATTCTAATGGTTTTTGTGGCTGCTGCCTCTTAGAGGCAAAACCACGATACGGTCGGGCTGTAATTCCTTGAGTAGCACCACAGGAAGCCCAGCACCTGCCATTAAATGAACTCTTACAATTCCTACAACCATTCGCTATATCTAGGTTAATTGAAATAATTAGCCATTGTTCATATGTAGAGTAATTAATTCCTTATTTTTTTCATTTATCACGATAATTTCTTATAGCAGTAGCCACATGCGCTTAATGAGCGCGTACTTTTAATTGAAGGGCGTTGCGTTTGTCAAAGTTTGCCTTGACTTGCTCAAGGCATGTTGAAAACATCTGGCGTGCGGTGTAACAGAATGTAATTTCCATACCTAAATATACCCGGCCTGACAACACGTTAGCTTAATGCATTCACTCTAACACTTTATTGGGTTGAGTTCAAATATTATCAGCCCTATTGAGCTCTTTCTCTCTCTCTCCAATATGTAACTTAGCAATCCGATGACTAATACCAAAAGGTTGTTTCAGGTTTTGATCTGTGAGTTATGCGCGACTTGACTTGATTAGTTCAACCCAAAGGTTTTTTTAGGGTTTGATTTATGAATTAGCCGCGCCTTGACTTACATCAACCCAGAGGTTGTTTCAGGGTTCAGGTAAGTTATCCAAACCCTGACTTTGATCACCCCAGACGTTTTTCAGGCGGGTTTGATCTGTGAGTTAGTCATGCCCTGACTTTGATCAGCCCAGAGGTTGTTTTAGGGTTCGATTTGCGAGTTAGCCATGCCCTGACTTTGATCAGCCCAGAGGTCTCTTCAGGTTCCTGGGTGCCAAATGACTGCAGTTAGTTATGGTGTTATTTATATATAGCCATAGTTATTTTATTTTCATTTTTTTACCTTACCTCATAGTCGATTTTTCTATTCAGTATTTCATAAAGAAATTCCTTTTATTGTGGATATAATAAATACTGATTTCCAATGCGTTAAAACTGGCCAACTTTCACTTACACAATCGCACTACGATACTACATACAAATCTTTCTATCTAATAATAGCATTTTCCAGCCCTTTGCCTCGCTTTTTACAGACAAAAAGATAAAAATAAAGAACAACATCGATAATTCAGACCCCAAAGGTGTTAATCAATGGTACTTAGTAAAATATCGATCATCGTAGGGGGTAACGGGTTGATGCGATTACTTCAACCTCTAAAAGCGCTTTTCTCTTACAAACCTCAAGATCTATAGATTCCTTCAATAAAATGCATTTGACCCTCGGCCTCGTGGCTCACGTAAGGTGTGGACATTATGGAAAAGAATAAAACAACAACATTGACTATGAATACGTGATGTGGTTCATTTCTTAGCAAGGAAGGACACCAAAATTATCGTTTTTAGTTAGAACTTTTACCATCATAAAGAATACAGCGTTTAAACCATGAAAAGTAATTAAAACTGAGTATAGTGCTAAAAATATGCAACCTACTTTGTTCCCTATTCAGTAATGCAATTTAGTACATTTCATTTCATGTTTTCTATTTATAGATAGACAGAACTTAGCAATTGCCTTTTTGTCTGAAAACTGTCCAAAATGAAAATGTCTGCAATAATAAAAAATATCTTTGTGAGCGAAAAACATTTTTATAATGACGAATTATAATATTTTTGGTGTTAGATGATCGTTATGAAATTATATCTATTATTAGAAGCCGCTATTTTGTTGAGACGTTGTAATTGACTATACAACTAATATCAGAAAGTTCCGAAATAACCTATGAATGAAAAATAAAGGTGAAAAATTTAAGGAAAACTAAAAAACCTGCAATAGTGCAAATCTGAATAAATGTCACAGGTATGATGAGACAGAACCATTTTTTGTCATTTGTATTTACTTTTCATGTTTGCATAAGTAAAACTTTCAAAAACATGTACTGAAAAGGTGAAGGGTATTCTCTTGGCCTACGAACTAGCTGTACAATATAGACCAATATGAAGGATCATTGATGTTGGTTGATAAAGATAAGAATCATTGAAACACAGAAAGTGAAACTAAGCTAAAGTTGAGCCTTGGACCCTAATGAAAGGATAAATAACTAGTAGCATCATAAAACAATTCGGGAAAATCTAGTTACAGAAGAAAATATCGACGTCGGTAAAAAATTTAAAATGAGAGTAATATAGAGAAAAAATACATAGGTTCTACAAGTTAATGAATCTTCTAGCTGCTCGTTAAGGTTACTAGAGCTTGAGTTTACAAAGTCGGTAGTCTTGCGTCCATCAGTTTGCAAACATGCCAAACATGCGGCATGAAGTTGACAAAGTCTACGCCAAAACAAAGCTAGATTAAGAACGACTTATGCAAATATCTTCCTCCAAGTCTAGCCTGACAGCCAACCTCACCATCACATGTCAAAGGCCTAGTCATTTTCGTATGCATTAAACATATTTTTGATCAGGCGCAGGTGAAAGAGCTTAGTCTCCAAGAAAAGGCATAGGATGGCATCGGTATAGCTCCAATAAGTTTAAAACTGTCAATTATTTGAAAATTTAAAAACAAGCGAAGGCAAATAGAATAAACTTACTTACATAAAATGCTTCATTTTCAATGGATGGTATAGTAGAAAGAGTTAATGGCGTCTCGTATACTCATTATATGCGCTAAATGTCTGTGATCTTTTTCTCAAATATCTAGCTTGAAGTGCAACATTTTAACAGGTTGGAAGCGACAAAAACAAGCGCCCAAAATCACAATGAATCTGAATAACAAACGCTTGTAGGCATTTGTTCCGAAATATTATCACATGAAGTTAATTTAGCAACATCTTAAGTAACTAGCTAGGTTCTGACCGATCGAGGGTGGCCACTCGCAAGACACTGTATAAGGACACCGGACTCAGTAATACACGATGGGTATTTATCAAAGGCAGTGCAAATAATGAAAGATTTTTGAGTGTCAATGTGTGACGATTACAGCAATCAGATTAGGATAAATACCTTATTCCTTAGAAAAAATGTGTTTATTGTTTACAAATTATGTGCGTTTAATAACTTAAGAAAGTTTCGATCTTTACGCTTGGGAAAAGCTATCGTCTTGATGCGCTCTTCCGCTTCAACAGTTTAGTTGAATTTCGCTCAGATTTTTTATGCTATTTTTTAGCTTTTCCAAATGTTTAGTATCATTAGTCATGAGCAGACCATTCAAGTTGTTGCCAAATCTAATTTACACTTACCGTTCTGTAGTTAGATAACTTTGGCAAGCCTCGGAATAGCAGCCAGACCTCAGAATAGCAGATGACCTGAAGTCAGGGATCAGTAGTTTCATCTGTGTATATATACGGTGCTTGTGTTTACAATTCGCTTCAGTATGAGCCATACCCCGTATGTGAAGTTAGAAGAGAGTTAACCTAATGACATGTGCAAATAGTTGAACGAACGCGGGTAGACTCTTCCTTATCCTCCATACCGGGCCCTACCGGACAAATTCAAGTCACGGTCATAGCATCTTTGGTCTGCCCAAGTACTGCCCAAGTATAAAGCACCGGCGATATCGCTGCTATTAAGCTTGATTTGAACAAGGGTGGAGTGCAGAGGGACAAGGGATCGGTCATTATACATCACCTATTAGTTTTAGGACAAAATCTACTGGTAGCACATTGTAAGCACCATGTGCCATGCACACCCCTTTACTTTAGAAGTTTATCAACAAGGAAGCCTTTCATCAGTCAAACGCCAGGTACCATTTTTATCTGACCCTTTAAAGAAATTCTGGGTTGTTCTGGTCGAAGGTTTAGCGTGAAAAAGACAACCAACGCCTAGCATTCTTATCCCACCAAACCAGTTTCCCGCCATTTCAATCTAGCTAACCATTCTCTTTCTGACTTCATTGTTTTCGGTCTTTCTTTGATTAACGGCAACAATGATTGTCGCAAGACCAAAGAAATGCGGCTTATTCACCTATTGGGCATTCTTAGTCCCAATGGGATTAATGAACGCTTTGCTTTCAACTAACCCTTTCTTTTGTCTTTTGATTGTTTGTTTTTGTTTCCTTGCCTACCTTGTTCCCATTGGTTTCTTTTGTCTTATTCTATCATATAAACACTCCTTTCTACCATCTCTTTCTCTTTTACTCCGACGAAGGACTAGCGCCCGAAACGTCAGTAAGTTTTTTCATCTTTTCACGGTGTATAATTTACCCTTTTATCATTACCTAGCATTCTTGTGAGTGCGAGGACATTGATGGTTCCAATTCGCCATATATAGTTAACAACGCTCTGTCCAATAAACTAGCTTGAATATCTCAGGACATAAAACTCTAATCAAGGAAAATTGGTCATAAATTGTTTCAATTGCTTAGTGTCATTTGACAATAAAAGAAAATTGCCCCGTAATTCTTGTTGTACTCTTTCAAAGAAATATTTTACAAAAACAGAGCGCATATTCGCAATCTGCCATGGATGACACTTTTTTTGAAACGTTTTTTTAAAAATTAAGTTTATTATATTAGTTTCTATCTTCGTATTATCAGTTAATCTATTTGAACAATGTATAATAAAATAAAGGCGTTCCAGGCCTGTTGCAGAAACAGTCTCACTATATGCTAACTTTTAAGAAATAATGCGATGACACGTTTCTTTATCCTTTCTAGGTCTTCAGATACCAGCTGAGTTGACCTCATTCCCCCAAAGGAATTATCGGTCAACTATTTTTGGTTAGCTTTTTTCTAGCAGAGACTGAGTATCATTTTTTACGCGACTTGAAGTTGTGAAAGGCCCATTGGCACTCTTCTTCAGTCGTTTTATAGACCAAATTCAAAACTCGCACCGATGTGAGGCTTAAGTTGTGAACAAAGGGATCTGGCGTGACTCGAAGTAATCTGGCGTGATTCAAAAGTCACGAATCACGCCAGATTCCTTTGTGAGTGGCTCTTCATCTACTGAAATTCCAATTGGAATTTAGAAGTTGACTTTTTTGGAGGGAGGAAAACCGGAGAACCGGAAAAACTTCGAAGCACAGGAGAGAACCAACAACGACACAGAGCCTGGAAGGGACTCGACCGGTTGCATCGATGAGAGGCGAGCGCTCTCAACGCTACGCCACCCGTGCTTCCCGTTCTTAAGCTGGTAAATACTCAGTTGGTAAATAATTGGTTAAGCTGTTGTGGTGTACTAATTAAGCATAGCTCTCATTTTACAAGCTATTGAAAAACAAAACCCGAAGAAATGGGGAGCCAATGACTCGTTCCCTTCGTGATGTCGGCTTTCTCTCAAAGTCATCGTTCTGACTGTGCTTTTGTCGGTAAATACTTGGTTAGACTGTCATGGTGTACTGTGCAATCGTGTTGTGTTATTTAGGTAAAATATTAGGCAGATTAAGATTCTCCTTGACCACGTTTTCAACCTTTCCCTACATTTCACTTTACCTTTTGCAAACCTTCTCGACAAAGACAAGTATTCTTTTGTTTATCTACTACTTGGAGATTTTTGCGATTCCTTTTCACTAATTTTAAAGAATGGTCAAACTGAATTTCACGTTTGCACGAGAATCTTTTAAGATTCTAATATTAACAGTTGCATGCTTACTTAGAGCACATGCAGTAAAACCATGAGATAAAAACAAAATTGATATAGACAAATAGTACTGTTTAGTGACTAATAGTTGCAATCTCTCAACCAGAACATTCATTACACAAAGACAAATACACAAGAAACCAGTTGTGTCTTTGTATAAGGAATGAGGGCGTGAGGTCTAATATTGTTAATAGTCAAATAAATTTGCATACACAAGACTCGAATATAAATACCATCCTACAAACAGCTTCCAAAAATATATGTGGTTCTTTGTCTTAATTATATTCTCAGGTATCCTCATCATCAAAGGCTTATTCATCTGATAGCTTATCTTCCTCCGCTTCCATCAGAAGGTCTGACAAATCTATGGAATCTCCAAACAAGTCGTCGTCTAGAATACCAAAATCTAAAACTCTAATAAAATATAAAGCAGTGAACATATCTTTTATCTTTGGAATCTCTTCCTCCCCTTCCATGCTATGGTTGATACACTCTTGCAAAAGCTTAGTGACTGGACTGAGCTTTCCCATATCAAGTATTTTTTCCTCTCTAGATCTGTGGTCATAAATATCTCCTGAATCTAGATGGATCTTTTTATCTGGTAAATGAAAATCAAGCTTTAGCCTATGCCAGGTTGGGTAGCTAGCACCATCACCCTCTATTTCTCCTTTCACTTTGATGAATTTGCTTTCAAGTAGCTGGAAAGATACAGTCTTACCAACGAACTTGTCAGCTGTAGCTCCAGAAGAGAAATTATCTGTCTCAAATGATGTTTTCTTCATCAACGCTGACATTAGTTTTTCTGGTAATTTTCTGAAGTAATAGTCTGTTATGACTCCAAAAATGCGAGAGATAGACCCTTGAATGTTTTTAAGGAAACGTGCATCAGATCTCTGCACCAATGCATCCAGTGATTCAATCACAAACTTGCAAGTTTCTGTTTCTTCTGGAAAGGCTTTCTCCTTCATCCATCTTGCAGAAGATGTCTGAAATTCTCTAAGGAGATTCTTCTGAAAATATTCTAACATTGGTTGAATTGATTCAATGCTAGGCTTTTCATTTTTGGCAGCATCTTTGAAGCTGAGCTTGTCTTCTTCATCGAACCTCATTTTCTCTGGGAAAAAGTAGAGAAACCAAAAAAGGAAATTTCCATGAATGGAGGGGATGGTTTCTCCAAGTTCCTCTTGAAGGAGGTCTGTAACTGGTTTCATTGATTCGACAACTTGTTTCATCTCTTCTTCGCTCCAGTACTTGAAATCTTCTGGACTTATCCTATAAAAATCCTTCGATTCGATCTTTAGGTCGTCACATTTCACTTCGATAGTCAATTCATCATCATAATTACCAATGTGGTCATGAAAATATGTAGTATTAACGCTCATTTCTCGATTTCGCCTTGGTAAATGAACAGTGAAACTGCTATATTTTGTCATACACGTGGCTCTTGGCTCTCCTTCGGAGACGCTGAAACTATGATTTCTAACCCACGTAAAGACTTCGCTAGCAACGGGACCGCTCGTAATCCAAACGTCGACAACCTTGTCGTATGTCAACAGGCATCTTGTACTGGAGTATTGGAACGCTTGAGCTAAGAATTCTTCGAACTTGCAGAACTCATCATATGCCTCGTAGCTTAAACCACGTTTGTCATGATTAGCGCCCAGATGAACGACTAGACGTTTGATAAAATGCTCTGCTCTTAACCTTACGATGTCGACGTGGCAGTTCCTTGGGTTACTGGTCAACTGTTGAAGTCTCTTGCACGTACGAGCCAAGCTATTAAATGAACTACGATCGCTTATGAAAGCTACTATATTACATAAACAGTCATCATTTAAAGACAAAATGCTGGCTTTGACCTCCATTTTACAGAAAGTTTACTCAACTTCATATAGTTTTGCAAGAATGACTTCGAACACTCCCAGTTATTGTTGACAATGAAAGCAATTATCGACAGGCGTTCAAAACTTAAACCACAGGAAACCCAGTTCTTGATCTTGACATTTTCTCTGAAGTTTTTATCATCAATTTTATCAATAAACTTTGGTTAATGAATGTCTCCCAAATTTATTTGAAATGAGACTATAATGCTTAATAATATTAAATCATATATTCTATGACTCGAGTATCGTGATTATATAAATCTCATACGATATTCATCATGTTTAACTATATTGAGAAGAAGGGACAGGGAAAGAGAATGGGGCGAAAAAATAAAACAAAAAGAATAATAAACATTAGTAGAACTTAAATCCATCGTTTTCTTTTGTGTCTATTTGACTATCAGTACACGCAGACTAATAATTTTTATTTCACGAGTCAATGCCTTCACTCTATCACTCTTGATTTTATTTCATGGTGTAACTGCATGTGCTTTTACAATTTATTTTCAAGGTTTTAAAATATTTGTTATTCGGTAAAAAGATGAATATTCCTGATGATTGTGACCAACCAATCCCCACCCACCTCCCCCTAACCCCCATTCCAAATCCTAGATACGCTCATCAACATACATGGTAGCAATTTGTTTTGAGCCTGACAAACCCGACATCACGCTTCTTACTACAGTTTGAAGTGCCATATTTAGGCGTACCTGTCGTATTATAGCAACGCCAAGGCCAATTCAAACGATCTAACTTTTGGAGCTAAAAAAACAGATTTTAAAACGAAGATATAACTAGCTAAAAACTAGTGTGAGCTGCGCCGGTGTTTCTAATGAAACAGTAATGATGAAAAGGTAAATTATACACCGTGAAAAGATGAAAAAACGTATTGACATTTCGGACGCTAGTCCTTCGTCGGAGGACTATCGTCCGAAACGTCAGCAAGTTCTTTCATCTTTTCACGGTGTATAATTTACCTTTTCATCATTACAGATTTTAAAACCATTACTGAAGCCTACCATTTTGTGTGTTTGGAAAACTCCAGAAATAGAAAGAACATTTCAATATTAGGAGAAAGGCAACGTTTCAGGTCATAATCTAGAACAATAGCAGGATGAAAAAGATTTGAATAATTAGATCATAGTTCATTGATCTTAATTAGATGGATAGTCACGTCGTCCGTACTCCCCTTATTACAGCGCAACGCGCAAAAGTATGACCACATTTGATGCAGTCGCATACTTCTATGCACGAGCTTTTTGTTGTGAAACGAGCGTTTGCTCGCTCGTAAAACTAGCCAGCTTCGCATCGAAATGTGTCGGCTTAACGTACAAAAGCCCGTGCATAGAAGTATGCGAATACAATTGAATTTCTTGAGAAGTAAGATGAAAAAGTTTTAGAAAAATGGTATTAAAAAATTCAAAAAAGATCAGTGTTATCACGTCGTCTTGTATGTTATACGTGTGCTTGGATGCTAGAGCTTTTAAGGAAACATATTTTTAGATGCAAAGTTTGCAATAAATATTATTGAAACGTTTCAAGGTCACGGTGTGATCACCATGCATCACAATACCCAATGGTAATAATAATAATGGTAATTCCTCATAGACACTAGGGAATGCTTTATGCATTTCTAAGGAGTAGATCGTGTTGAGTAGATCGTGTTGAGTAGATCTCTCCCTCTCTCTCTCAACTGTATGGGCACTCGTATATTATACCGCATTCGCAGATGATTGCCTAATTCTTCATCAACCACGGCTATTTCATCGTTCCTTATCAAAATTACGCATAAATGTAATAGCTCCATTTTACAAGCTACTGAAAAGCAAACCACGAAGAAATGGCCAAGCCAATGACGCATTCCCTTCGTGATGCTGGCTTTCCTTCGACAAGAATCAAAGTCATCTTTTTGTCAGTGTTTTTCCTCTGTGGGTTTGTCAAAATAACCGTACATGATAATATTTTGGCAGGGGCGGAAGACATCCTTGAAAATACGAACTACTCGACTGGATGGATCAGTGCTATGGTCAACATACCTTACTTGTTTGCAGTAGTCTTCATTCAGTTTCTTCACCATCGACTAAAGAATACATACCAAATGTGGTTTGGTTGTCTGACAATGATATTGGGCTCTATTGGTGTGGGTTTTCTTCCTGACACTACACTAAAAATCGCAGCTGTTTGCTTCACAGGTGTAGGGGTAGCATGCGTGGAACTTGCAATGATAGCTTTGACAATAAAATATCCAGATGGAGTTGTGCAGTCCTTTATCATTGGTGAAGCTTCTGGAAGACTTCTAACTCCAATCATCTATACAGGTAACTCTGAGATAAACTTTTTAAGTTTAAGTTTAAGTTTAATGGTAATAAATTCACACGCATTTTATAATTGAAGAGGTAATATACGAACAAGTTACATAATCAAAATAGAAGTGTCCGTGGTTATATTGAAATATTTCAAATGTACCCAGTGCGAAAGCAACTGAGGAAACAAAAAGTTGAAGGATACAAAATTTTCAAAGTTTTACAAGAGAAAGAAGATTTTTCTTTTTGGCTCTAGAGCGAACAAGCCCTAATAACGGAACTTTGCGGTTCTGGTTCACAACACAATGACACATGCTGCACGAAAATATAAATTGAATTTGCATTTTTGTGATCATTGTGTATCAGCACTTAATTTATTTCGCAATTACATTTCATCGGGTATTTTTAAATCATTGAAATGAATAAGATAATGACGATAGCTAGAAGGACTTGTATCAGTTTAACTGTGAAGGCTCGCGAATGTTCACTCAGTATATGATTGTTGTCCGCGAGAAGTAAGATTTTTATCGATGGTCGTAATATTATAGTATTGTTTATTTTACTGGAACAGAATGTACCAACATTTTAACAGTCAAACTAGCTCATGCGTTTCTGATTATTCGAAGTTTTATCTTCATCTCGCTTTGAAGCCTGCATCATAGTTAATGGAGGGTAATGATGAAAAGGTAAATTATACACCGTGAAAAGATGAAAAAACTTACTGACGTTTCGGACGCTAGTCCTTCGTCGGAGTAAAAAAGCAAAATAGTTAATGGAGGGTAATGATGAAAAGGTAAATTATACACCGTGAAAAGATGAAACAACTTACTGACGTTTCGGACGCTAGTCCTTCGTCGGAGTAAAAAAGCAGTTAATGGAGGGGAATGGTTATGAAACCTATTGTTATAGGTCTTTGTTCACTTTTTTCAAGCGTGACCGTGCACAATCCTTTGTTTTACCATTGTTTTACCATTGTTGGCAATGGCCGAGTGAACAGACAAAAATCTTGCTTTTGGCAGCTAGTTCAAAAGACTTAAAGATTTATAAGAGATATTTGAATATTCCTTACAACAATCCCATAGACAAAGTTTATGTTTACTTATTTTGCAATTTCAGATGGGCATAAATCAAAAATTGTGCACCGTCAAGACCGGTTCAACATCAAAAGCGAACAAAGACCTGATAACAATAGGTTTCCTAACCATTCCCCTCTATTAACTATGCCTGCATTAATAAAACCAACGTTGTAAAGAAATCAACTGACAACGAAGCAAGTAAAACAGAAAATTGTACAGAAATTTCAATCCCGGTCTTTACCTGAAAACGTCAAAATGTTCATTTTGTAAGAGGAGTTTTTAGGTATTTCAAATTTACAACTTTCGTGATTAAGGTAAGTTTCAAAGCAAGATGGAAATCGAACTTCTATCGTCAGAAACGTTTCAGACTGCAATGACACGATGGAAATCATTGTGCACACACCTGCATAACTACAGCTTTTCAGAGTTACAAATTACCACTGTGTTCCTTGATTACAACATAGTTAATGGAGCGGAATGGTTAGGAAACCTATGTTCTATGTTTTTGTTCGTCTTTATCCATTGTTATATGACGTTGACAGTGCACAGTGAAGCAAAAGCTTCTCCATTTGTTCACAGTATTAGGGAATATAAAAGATTTTTACCCTTAAAAATCGTTCTAAAATATGTATTATTTGTTAATTAATCCTATATGATTAATATTAATTGTTTATTGAAAACGAAATTGCCCTTTTTAATGCTTTCTTATTTATCATCTAGTAACTTAACCGTGTATCTGCGCGGAAAAATTTATTCGCATCATTTTTGGTCATGGAATGAAAGTTTTTACTTTCAAAGTGTTCATACATGAAAATAATAAGGAAATGAGTATTTTCAGCCATACTTGCTTTGGTTCATTGTGCACGGTCAGTAACACGTGATGGTACGATTCAACATCAAAGGCAAAACAATAGCTTTGTTCTATGGAGTTTCCTCAATAGCCCACTTCCGAAATATGGTTCTCTTGTCACGCATTAAGGTTTCAGTATGAGGCTACGTGCTAAACGCTCGGTCATTCGTGACAGGCGGTAAGAATTAATTTAATTTAGCACATAGCCTCATACTGAAACCTTTGTGCGTGACAAGTGAAGCATATCTCGGAAGTCGACCAGGCTTAAACCCGTGTCAGTGTCCAAACATTCATGAATACCAACATAAGGTCAAGAATGCACAACTTCAACGATATAAACGCTTTCCAATTTCATGGACCTTTACTGGACACGTGAATATTCTGGACAAAGACGACCCTAGCCTGTGCAACAGAGAACTCGAAACTGGAGTATTTCTCATTGTATTAATTTTTCTTTCTTTCTTTTTTTTTTTTTTTTTTTTTTTTCAGTTCTCACATCATATTTGTGCATCAAACCTAGCCTTGTGTTTACTGTAATATCATTATCCTCCATCATACTCCCATTGCAAGATTATCTCTTAACAAGCAGCCTCTTTGATGTAAGCAAATCTGTGCAATATCAAATGAGCCAGGAAAAACAGCCACTGTGCGACGATGAAAGTTTGGACAAAAAATCATTGTCAGATGAAGAAAAAATCGATAATAATGATTCAAAAGTTCAAGACATCAAATCCTCTTCATTATTTGTCAATCTTTGCTTGTTTTATAAATCATTTTCTCGATTCTATGCGGCGTACTTGGGTTTTGCCTTCCAGACTCTGTATGCCCAATCTTTTATCACCACAATTGTTTTCTCTAACTCTCCATTCAAACCGAGAGAGCACTATCAGTATTACTTGATGGCTCTATGGGGTGGTTCTTTCGCTGGACGGGCTTTCGGCAACCTTTTTGATTGTTGTGGGAAAATCACGAAGTTACTTGGTACAAACACAGTATCCTCCACTCATATTGTCTTTAATCTTTGTAACATTACTGTGATGTTTGTAGCCGTGTGGTGCCGTAACATGCCAAATGTCTGGGTCATCCTACTTCTTTGCTTTATAAGTGGTATAATTGCTGGTGTTGGGTATCTAATCTCTCTTTCTCCAGTGTCTGAAAAAGAGAAGCATATTGAGTTTACGAGGATGATGGCAGTTACCATTAAAGGATCTGCATGTGTCGTAGCTGCACTGATTGCTATACCATTGGAGCCATTAATAAGACAGCGTTGTTTTGAAGTTACACATACGAGTCAATACTGTATTGCTAGATACATTGGCATTGGTAAAAAACCTTGTTACAACACTTAATCACTGGCAATCATGCATCATCAGCAGTTGTTTCGTATCGAGAAGCTGAAAAAACTCAAGAATCTCATTTCCAGCCTGCTGTCATTGCTGTCTGCTGTCAAGTATTGCGGCTCACGTGCAGTCATTGTCAGCATTCCGTGGAGGGCAAAGACTAGCCTCCTAGCTCCATCATCCATAGATGTACTGTATTCGTAATACTAGTCTCCCACGTCCATCATTCATAGATGTAATGTATTCGTAATACTAGCCTCCTAGCTCCATCATCCATAGATGTACTGTATTCGTAATACTAGCCTTCTAGCTCCATCATCCATAGATGTACTGCATTTCTAACATAAACTATCCATTCAAATGGTAAAATACCACGCAAGAATCTGGAACATCCTACCTACTGAACTAGGAAAAAAGAACACTCACTCTGTCTAAATTCAAAACCTGTCTCTTCTCTCACTACAACAAGTCTGCTCTCCTGTCACTCTACGATACTGAAGACCCGCGAGCGTGGAAATCTGTATGTGCCAAATGCCATCAAACAAGAACACTGAAAGGAACTTTGAAATGCTGTTTTTAACTTAAACGTATACGATCGATTCTGAATATGCCAATATATGAGAGACACTCTCTTCTTATCATGTTGTAACTACGTAGCTTGTCTTATTTAACTTTTTTAGTCTCTAGGATCGTGATAGTTCAGCAAATGATTCTATCATGTAGTTTGTCAGTTTAGCTAAAAGGATCGTATAGATTAAGGATTAATTTAACTCGTTTAGTTGACTTTAAGGATCAAATAGAAAAGTTAATTGAAAGTTCTTACTCAGTATACTCAGCACCATTAAGGCATGGCTCTTTTGAGGAAGTGCATCAGTTATTTATTCATATCTTTGACAGTTTACTATGAATCTTTCCCAATTTTGGCTCGTAGTAGTAATTCTTCAAGGCAAGCAATTACCGCATCTTGGATTTAAAGAAAAAATCGTTTGTAATCGTATTGAAACTACTTCAAAAGTCCTGAAAATCCATATTCCTTTTGAAATTTGCAATACCTATATGGATCTAATTGGATATCTTGGAAATTATATTAAGTTTAATTTTTAGAATATTTTTAATTTTTTGGAAAAAATAGAAAATATTCTAAAAATTAAACTTATAATAATTTCCAAGATATCCAATTAGATCCATATAGGCATTGTAAATATGAATAGTAATCTGCATTTTCATGACTTTTAAAGATGTTTCGGTACGTTTACAAACGGCTTGTTTAAAAATCCAAGATGGCGGCCTTGTGGTCACGTGACTTAGTTTCCATGGTAACCAAGGCTCTAAGGTTCCTTCTTTTCACAAAAGACATTAACTTGCCAAGTTTGGGGAAGATTCGTAGAAAATTGGCTATGATATAGCAAATCAGTTTTTCATCTGAGAGCCATGCCTTAATGATGCTGAGTAGACCATTTGTTCCTTTTTTCCCTCTTTAGTTACAAGGATCCATTTAGTTTAGCTTGGAGAATTATGAGGATAAGTCCTAAGGACCGATTTTGGTCAGTTTAGTTTAAATCAATTATTCATGCCGTTTAGAGGATAGGATCTATTGTATTTGGAAAACCTGTAGTAGATTCCTAGCCTCTCTTATTGATCTCTTATTATTCAGCGATACGTTTTGTAGTCTCTTTTCTTTAACCCACTAGCTATTGATAACCTAAGAGTTGGCTATAAGTAAAATAAAATAAAATAAATATAAAATATAAAAAATGCAATATTGTAATCATTGATAATAAGACAGATCACTAATAAATGAAACAATTAGTACGACATCGAGGCGATATGACGTATTACAGCTTTAATTCTTTTACGAACATAATTACTCGGGCTACCTGCAAGGTAGACCGAGTCTAGGTTTCGGTTTTCTATCTATCTATCTATCTATCGACGTTGTCGAAAGTGTGTAAGCCTGCGATGCTCGGCGGTCTGCGGTGTTCCCCTGCAAGTATGAAAACGAGGCGGGTTACCACAAGTCATGTGACTTGCTTTGCTTTTCGAAGGTTCTGTAGGTCTTTTTCCTTTTGCTTATCTTGCTAGCTGCTTCTCGTGCTTTATCTTGAAAACTTATTGGAAAGTAATGGCGACTTGCTGTTCTGCTGAGGCGCTCAAAATACATACAAAAGCACACGCCGTTCGCGGTAGACCCACTCTAAAAGATGTAGAGCGTCAGTTTCGAAACGGGTCGTTCCGCGAACTCAAAACCCAAAAGAATACCAGAAAGAATAATACTCAAAGCAATGCCAAATATACTCAAAGCAATACCAAAGAAACTCAAACGAATACAAAGTCAAATGTACTCAAAGTTACTCAAAGACACTCGAACGAAAGAACAAATACTAACTCTTTAGTAAGCAGGAACTTCATTGACAAAGAAGATGAGAAAGACAGGAAACTGAATATCCCAAACAACATGGACGCCATATTGAAATCTTCCAAGATAACATTTAATGCGTTTCCAGAATCAAGAAGCCTTGGACATATATCATTGACAGTGAGGATAAGTCTTTTATTTATTGTATTGTTTTCGTTTACGATTTTGAATATATTTTTCAATACTCTATCGTTCTTTGAACTATCAGTAGCGAGCTTGTTGATCGCTGCCCTGTGCATGGTTCTTGTTGTACATTTCATAAATACCTCGACCAAGACTTTCGTAGATTCTTTACAAAATGACTGCGATGTGTTTGAAAAAGCTGTACAATTATCTGTATTTGTTTATCCCAATAAAGAGTCACATTTATTAGAGGAATGCAGGTCTCGTTATGCTAAATTTCATATTCATCAGTATGTTGAGCACAAGCCTCGTGTTGTTTCGCGTGATCGAGAACCAAGTAGAGTCCCAGTTAAACGACTCACCCAACTTTTGCACAAAAGCAGAAAAATACGGAAAAAGGTTCGTAAGTATGTGGTCAATAATGTACCCATGTCATCTAGAATTCATTGTTTTCTTAATAAATGTAATTTCAATCCCGAAGAAGTAAAATCATATGTCAAAAGTTGTCATCGAAAGTTTAAGAAAAACACTGGCCATGGTAATGCTTTACCCAGACGGAGGAAATTATGTTCTAGAAAATCACTTTTTTACTTACACAAAAGAGCAATAAATGCAAGTTATAAGCTTATTTATTACTTGCCACTCTTGACAAATCCAGGTTCACAAAAATATGCTGGTTTATCCCATGTTTACAAAAGTGTCAATCACAGAATCAATCACAGTAAGTTTACCCTGAGCAGAGACGTAGAAAAAAATCCTGGCCCATACACAGTAACTGATCCCAACAAAACAGTTTCTGCTCCATATTCTCAAGGTAACATTGCATTATTTGGGTCAAATGCTGGTCGTCAATGTGTAGCGATGTCATTGTGTGCATTGATATATAAACATAGGAGTTCATTAAGATCTTCAGGAGACCTAGTAAACATTATGAATATTGGGAATGAGTTATATTGTCTTTTATCAAGGTTGTACAACCAAGACTTTTTACTTTTGACAGAATTACCTTGTATGGTAACAGTATTAGAAACTAATTACCAGCTGCAATACAGTCCAAGCTATACTGGTAATGTACATGATGTGTCATCTACTGTTGATTACATTTATTGTATGCCCTTGGGCAATGCTTTGCAAATTTTAGTTAGAGAAAATTACCAGTCATTTCTTTTAACTATTCAATGTAGTACAGTAGCTATTTATTGTCATGATGATGGCAGATTTAAGATATTTGACTCTCATGCTCGTAATTCATATGGCCTCCCCCATCCTCAAGGTACTTGTGTACTCCTAGATGTTGATGACTTGAATGCTTTAATAAATTACTTTCAAAGTTTGTATGATAATTCAACAGGTTTATTTGAACTCAGAGGAGTCCATATCACAGAAATGTGTATACAAAGCAATGCTACTGAAAATTCATATAAAAATCCAGAAATCCACACAGCTGAACAGCTGAGTGAAGTGATTTGCAAAGCTACAGGTAATGATCGGCAAAGCAACAAGAGTGGAAAAACAAACTTAAATACCAATAATACCAGTAGTATTCTTTTGAGGCATTGCTGTGCTCTATCATTTTATTGTATTTGTTTTTCTGTCATTAAAGCCTGTAGCTATTGGAATTCAGACACCCTGGACTCCATTTCTGATCATGGCAACATGTTTTATAATCAAAGCTTGAACAAACACTACCTTACAATCAATGATTTACCAGCAAGCCTCCAGATATATGATGTAGATATCAGGGTGACTTATAATTTACAAAAACAAATTAAATTGAACTACACACATGAGACAAGTAAATTAGAACTCCAGAAAATAATAAAAAATAATATACATTGTAATACAGGATTTTTAGCATGGCTGTCGACTTCTTGTGTTTGTTGCATCTTTCAACATAAATCCAGGACCACTGACTTCAATCTCATGATGTTAAATGATAATGGAGACTTCAATGTATTCGAAAAAGTGAAAAATGTATCCACCTTAGTACAGAAAATGATGGATATTACAACAAAAACAGTTCAATCCGATGAGCAAGATTTCTCTATTTTATTTCTATCATGCTCAAGTCAGTTGTCAAACACTACAAGACAAAGTATTCTAAGGAAACACAAATCAAATGCACAAAAAAACAAGACTGCTGAGAAATGCAAGCTAAGCTATGCAAACATGGAACCTGCTCTTAAGAAACAACATTTGTCTCACAAAGCAGAACAGTATAGGTCTATGAATTCTGGAAAAAGAGAAAATAACCTTTCACGTTTGCGATCTAACAGTCGAGCATGGTACAACTCCATGGACACTAATAAAAAACAAAACCGTTTATCAGACATGTGCACTAACAGTCAGACATGGTACAATTCCATGAGTACTACAGAAAAACAAAACCGTTTATCAGACATGTGCATTAACAGTCAAACATGGTACAATTCCATGGACACTACAGAAAAACAAAATCGATTATCAGACATGCGCACTAACAGCCAGACATGGTACAATTCCATGGGTACTACAGAAAAACAAAACCGACTATCAAAAATGCAATCTAATTCTCAATTCCAGTACCATTTCCATTAACTAGTGCTCTCTGTTTTCCCTTTAAAGTTCTACATTCTATTATACACAGGTAGCCCGAGTATACGCCTTTAGGGCGTCTAGTTGTATTTATGTGGAGCTTAGACATGAGTGAGACATCTTCTGGAGACGAAGCTTTCAGTTCGTAAAATCCATTCCAGCGATGTCGTTGGAATATAAAATAAATAAAACCGAGAGAGCATGAATAAGAGAAGAGAGAGAAACCTCTTAATAACGCCGCGCGACATGAAAAGTCTCATTTGGGCTTTTTTTAGTAACCAGATGCAGTACAAATTTTGGCTTAACCTACTCCCGTGCGTCAACAATATACCTGCGCGCTCTTTCCGTTTCGTTTTTAGCGATCAAAACAATAAACGGAAAGAGTAGTCGCGCGCAAGTTGATTACGCACGGGAGTAGGGTAAAGCGAAATTTAAACTGTGTTCGGTTACTAAAAATAGCTCGCCAACCGGGAATTTACATGGCACGCTTTTGAGCGCGCACACATCGTAGGCTCAAATCGAACGTTCAAAAGTAGTCAGCCACCTAAAGGGGGATCTAGCACGTAAATCTGCCGAAATTTAATTCGACTGAAACGTCAGGGTCTAAT
Source organism: Actinia tenebrosa (assembly GCF_029948245.1). Taxonomy (NCBI): domain Eukaryota; kingdom Metazoa; phylum Cnidaria; class Anthozoa; order Actiniaria; family Actiniidae; genus Actinia; species Actinia tenebrosa. Next base: position 8,158,495 of record NW_028292574.1, read on the forward strand.
AATCACTGGTTAATGTTTTTTCTTTATATATTCCCATGGAAAGTGTTACATTTTTACGGATTTTTATAGGTGTCTGCATGTGACGTCATACACTCAACGACAAACATTGCTCCATACATTTATTTGTAAATAATTCATGTTTTACTTTATTTCTATTAAGCTCTTAGGTCCGCTGAGGGTCTTAACGTACATAATTTGCCTAAAGAATCTTATGGTATTTTCTCGATACTGAGTATGATGCTAGCGGATATGATACCAGCGGATGAGTATGGAGCGATGTTTAAAATTAAAATTCGCAAAGGTATAATATATTCCCATTCGAATATCAGGACAAATCTTTAACCAGCGATTAATAGACCTTGCGCTAGTCCACCTTTAAGGGTGTTACTAATGTAAGTAACGTTATCTCAGCGAATTCTCAATAAATTCCCCCGCATATACATTTTCAATAGAGCAGAATTATATCTTGGCCAGCGGTAATACCCAATGAATCAAGATGGCGGATGCAAGCTAGCATGGACTTGGTACAATGTTTAAAGGTGTTACTGTGTTGTAGGACAATTAGAGGTTCAACATGGATGATAATCTTTTCATATTGATTGGGCTAGCCCGCAAGCGGTGAGTGCAGTTTTTGACAATAGAGCTTGTGCATTACGTCATAACCACCATCTTGGTTAACAATAACAAGAAATTCCTCAAAAGCTTCTCTTGTTGCGTGCGCTAGGATGGAGCTAGGAGACTAGTCTTTGCCCTCCACTGAATGCTGGCAATGACTGCACGTGAGACGCAATACTTGACAGCAGGCAGCAATGACAGCAGGCTGGAAATGAGATTCTTGAATTCATTCAGCTTCTTGATACAAAACAACTGCTGATGATGCATGATTGCCAGTGATTAAGTGTTGTAACAAGGTTTTTTACCAATGCCAATGTATCTAGCAATACAGTATTGACTCGTATGTGTAACTTCAAAACAACGCTGTCTTATTAATGGCTCCAATGGTATAGCAATCAGTGCAGCTACGACACATGCAGATCCTTTAATGGTAACTGCCATCATCCTCGTAAACTCAATATGCTTCTCTTTTTCAGACACTGGAGAAAGAGAGATTAGATACCCAACACCAGCAAGTATACCACTTATAAAGCAAAGAAGTAGGATGACCCAGACATTTGGCATGTTACGGCACCACACGGCTACAAACATCACAGTAATGTTACAAAGATTAAAGACAATATGAGTGGAGGATACTGTGTTTGTACTAAGTAACTTCGTGATTTTCCCACAACAATCAAAAACGTAGCCGAAAGCCCGTCCAGTGAATGCACCACCCCATAGAGCCATCAAGTAATACTGATAGTGCTCTCTCGGTTTGAATGGAGAGTTAGAGAAAACAATTGTGGTGAAAAAACATTGAGCATACAGAGTCTCAAAGGCAAAGCTCAAGAACGCCGCATAGAATCGAGAAAATGATTTATAAAACAAGCAAAGATTGACAAATAATGAAGAGGATTTGATGTCTTGAACTTTTGAATCATTATCATCGATTTTTTCTTCATCTGACAATGATTTTTTGTCCAAACTTTCATCGTCGCACAGTGGCCGTTTTTCCTGGCTCATTTGATATTGCATAGGTTTGCTTACATCAAAGAGGCTGCTTGTTAAGAGATAATCTTGCAATGGGAGTATGATGGAGGATAATGATATTACAGTAAACACAAGGCTAGGTTTGATGCACAAATATGATGTGAGAGCTGAAAAAAAAAAAGAAAAAAAAAAAAAAAAGAAAGAAAGAAAAATTAATACAATAAGAAATACTCCAGTTTCGAGTTCTATATTGCTCAGGCTAGGGTCGTCTTTGTCCAGAATATTCACGTGTTCCAGTAAAGGTCCATGAAATTTGAAAGCGTTTGTATCGTTGAAGTTATGCATTCTTGACCTTATGTTGGTATTCATGAATATATATTTGGACACTGACGGCGAGTTTAAGCTTGGGTAATTGAGTTTGTAATCAAGGAACACAGTGGTAATTTGAAACTCGAAAAAGCCCTAGTTATGCAGGTGTGTGCACAATGATTTTTATCGTGTTATTACAGTCTGAAACGTTTCTGGCGATAGAATATAATTTCGATTTCCATCTTGCTTCGAAACTTAACTGATTAATTACGAACGTTGTAAATTTGAAATTTTGAAAATTTTATGACATCGGATTAAAAGTTTATTTAGTTCTCGACAGATTCGTGCAAAGCCAAAAACTTTTTTTTCAAAAAGTCCCTTCGGCAAAATGACCAATTTAATGTTTTGAGGTAAAAACCGCGAGTGAAATTTCTGTCACAATTTTCATTTTTACTTGCATCGTTGTCGTTAACGTTCGTTTTATTAATGCAGGCTTCAAAGCGAGATGAAGATAAAACTTCGATAAAATGAATCTTTGAACCTCCATAGAAACGCATTAGTTGGTTTTACTGTTAAATGGTTGGTACATTCAGTACCAGCACAATAGCAATGTTTATAAACATTACGACCATAAAATTCATACTTCTCTAGGACAATCATATACTGAGTAAATATTCGCGAACCTTCACAGTTTTACTGATACATGCTCTTCTAGTTCACTGCTAGCAGAGCCTATTTTCCTTTTGTTTTGGTTGAGAGATAAAAATAGACTCTGCCGATGTAGGTTATACTTGTCGCGCCTGGGTGGCGTAACTTAGCAACGCTGTCATGATTTTGACAGCCGCTCTCGTCAAACAATGTTTGGCGCCAATGTGAGTTACATTTGCTCATGCGCACTACATGTACCCGGTCTAAAGCCGGTTTTAAAAACTGTATCAAAGGTAACGCTCTACATCTGCAGAGCCTCCTTCTCCGCCTAAACGAAGGGAAAGAAAGAGGAGAGACTCTTCGGCTAGCAGGGACTCTTTCTAGCCATGGTCATTATTTTGATAAAATTTAATTGCGAAATAAATTAAGTGCCGATCAGGGCCTGTTCTTCCTAAAGCCAAAAAAAATCTTTCTCTTGTAAAAACTTTGAACATTTTGTTTTCCTCAGTTGCGTTCGCAAAAATATTCAAATAACCACTGACACGTCAATCAAATCAATCAAAAACAATTTTAATTTGGTGGGGGGAGGGGAGGGGGGGGATTGAATTAATTAAAAATAGGATTTCGCCCAATTCGCAACTGTTTGAATTGCAACTTCCAACGAAGGAAAACAACTAATACCTTGAAACTTATTAGGATATTTTATTTTTTTGCCTCGAAAGTTTTAGTCTCCCTCGCATCCGTTTTTAGTGTCGGTCGTCACGCAACGCTCCCTCCCCACAAACGGCTGCTTGCATTCGAACTACATTCCTTTCTCATTGTTTGGATCGTACCAATGAGGTCGAGCGTATTGTTTCCTATTGAGCCAATCGCAGTGTCCGAAAGTATAAACATGGTGAGTTTCAATAGAGCTGCCGAAGAACACCCTCGAAAGAAATCGGTGCGGAATATTCTAAAACTTTAAACTACGTAACTTTGAGAGTTGGTCATCCATTAGACGTATTAGCGACCTTTAGATACGACGAAGAGTACGATTACCGATTTTTTACAATCGAAAGTTTCAATCTATTTTATACACGATCCAAGAGATAGTGCTCGTTCTCGCACTCGTCGTCGGATCTAAAGGTCTCAATTAAAGGAGACACAACAACCACGATATGACCAGACTCTTGTGTATATTTGTAGTCAAATACGAGAGGCAGAGCTTGGTAAATTAGAAATTTGCCAAAACCCTGTTGGAAGATTGACAAAAATATCTTTTTTCTCTTCGACTAAAGTTTTGATAGCCGACTTCTGATGCGCATTTAGATCAGGAATACCGAACTTTGAAGACACGAAGCCAAACACTTCTTGTATGAACGAGTTGAAAATGCGAAATAAAAGCTGCACGGTGATTGGTCAGATCAAAAGTCCGCGAACGGTTCTCTAAATATGTAACCCGTCTTGTGTCTTGTGATTGGCCAAACAATGAGAAAGGGATGTAGTTCGAATGCAAGCAGCCGTTTGTGGGGAGGGAGCGTTGCGTGACGACCGACACTAAAAACGGATGCGAGGGAGACTACGAAAGTTTATTCTCTTTCGGCAACCACACACACTTTAGCCTGCGTGACCGCTCTGGGGGATTGGGGAGGAGGAGGGGGATTGGGGAGTCGCCACGGAGACTACACACACTTATATTATACTTTCCAAACTTTTATTATATTATTATATTTACTTCTATTTCGATTATGTAACCCGTTCATATATTACCTCTTCAATTATAAAATGTGTGTGAATTTATTATTATTAAACTTAAACTTAAACTTAAACTTAAACTTAAAAAGTTTATCTCAGAGTTACCTGTATAGATGATTGGAGTTAGAAGTCTTCCAGAAGCTTCACCAATGATAAAGGACTGCACAACCCCATCTGGATATTTTATTGTCAAAGCTATCATCGCAAGTTCCACGCATGCAACTCCTAAACCAGTGAAGCAAACAGCTGCGATTTTTAGTGTAGTGTCAGGAAGAAAACCCACACCAATAGAGCCCAATATCATTGTCAGACAACCAAACCACATTTGGTATATATTCTTTAGTCGATGGTGAAGAAACTGAATGAAGACTACTGCAAACAAGTAAGGTATGTTGACCATAGCACTGATCCATCCAGTCGAGTAGTTCGTATTTTCAAGGATGTCTTCCGCCCCTGCCAAAATACTATCCTGTATGGTTGTGTAGACAAACCCACAGATAAAAAACACTGACAAAAGGATAACTTTGATTCTTGTTGAGGGAAAGCCAGCATCACGAAGGGAATGCGTCATTGGCTTGGCCATTTCTTCGTGTTTTGCTTTTCAGTAGCTCGTAAAATGGGGACGGTAAATTTATGCGTATTTTTGATAAGGAACGATGAAATAGCCGTGGTTGATGAAGAATTAGGAAATCATCTTCAAACGCGGTATAATATACGAGTGCCCATACAGTTGAGAGAGAGAAAGAAAAAGAGAGAGAGCACATGGGCTGTAGGAGAATAATTGCCGGGCTAGTGACGGGGAAAATGCTTGTTAGTAGACCGAATAGATCACTAATTACTCACTTGGATCTGTCTATCCGTGTTTTAATGACTATGATCTAAATATTCAAATTCAGTCTAGATTATGACCTGAAACGTTGCCTTTCTCCTAATATCGAGATGCTCTTTCTATTTCTGGAGTTTTCCAAACACACAAAATGGTAGTCTTCAGTAATGGTTTTTAAATCTGTTTTTTTTTTTTTTTAGTTCCAAAAGTTAGATCGTTTGAATTGGCCTTGGCGTTGCTATAATACGACAGGTACGCCTAAATATGGCACTTCAAACTGTAGTAAGAAGCGTGATGTCGGGTTTGTCAGGCTCAAAACAAATTGCTACCATGTATGTTGATGAGCGTATCTAGGAATTGGAATGGGGCTTAGGGGGAGGTGGGTGGGGATTGGTTGGTCACAATCAGGGAATATTCATCTTTTTACCAAATAACAAATATTTTAAAACCTTGAAAATAAATTGTAAAAGCACATGCAGTTACACCATGAAATAAAATCAAGATTGATAGAGTGAAAAATTGTTAGTCAACGTGTGCTGATAGTCAAATAGACACAAAAGAAAACGATGGATTTAAGTTCTACTAATGTGTATTCAGTCTAATATTTATTTCACTGGTTTAATGACTTCACTCTACTGACAAACAGTACACTACTTAGTGCCCTAACAGTAGCTATCACTCAAATAGAGCAGATACCTTATTATTGTATGTGTTTTTGTGTAATGGATGTTCTGGTTTAGTTATAGGAACTCTTAGTTTTAATAGTACTGCTTGTCAGTAGCAATAAGACGTTTGCATGATGACGTCATTGACCTCTGCTATCTACCAGAATCCCTTGCACGCTTTTGTTTGTTCAGTTAATTGTCTTACTATTCCCATGAAATAAGAAAGAAAATTGGCGAATCATCTTGGTAGTGGGAGTCAAATGACACTATCATGCAAATGTCCTATATCATTTTGTACTCTAATAGAACTTGATGGTCATCGATGGTCATACATTCTGTGATTACAAACAATCATGAACAAGACTTTTTTAAAGGTAGTAAAACATTCTAAAATTATACTTCTACATGTTAGGGTTGCTATGACGTTTATTTGTCGTCTGTCACGCTGCTGGCGAGAAGAGCTTCTTTCCCTTTTTGCGCAGGCGGTCGGGTATGCAAAAGCTGTTTGTTTTCATGTCAAGGCTGTTGCAGCAACGTAAAATCAAGTTATGCTCCAGCTTACAACCTCTGAGAATGGTGGCTGAACTTGGTATCGAAATGGTTTTCAAATTTTTTTACAAAGAATTTTAAGAATTTTTTGTCATTTAAATATTTCACATGCACCCCCTGCCATACATTATGAACGCAGCCTTATCAAATTATTGCAGACGTCAACACGATAAGCGCACGCGCACTAATTCATGCGTAGGAAGGATGCGCATGATCATGCTTGAATCGTATGAGATTCATAAGGTTCAGTTATGATTGCTTTAGCATGTTTAGTATTACTATGCGTTATCCTATACATTTCAAATAAATTTGGTAGTTATCCATTAACCAAAATTTATTGATAAAATTGATAATAAAAACTTCAGAGAAAATAAACTAGTTCATTTTCTCTTGTTAAAAACTTTGACTACTGTCAAGATCAAGAACTGGGTTTCCTGTGGTTTAAGTTTTGAACGCCTGTCGATAATTGCTTTCATTGTCAACAATAACTGGGAGTGTTCGAAGTCATTCTTGCAAAACTATATGAAGTTGAGTAAACTTTCTGTAAAATGGAGGTCAAAGCCAGCATTTTGTCTTTAAATGATGACTGTTTATGTAATATAGTAGCTTTCATAAGCGATCGTAGTTCATTTAATAGCTTGGCTCGTACGTGCAAGAGACTTCAACAGTTGACCAGTAACCCAAGGAACTGCCACGTCGACATCGTAAGGTTAAGAGCAGAGCATTTTATCAAACGTCTAGTCGTTCATCTGGGCGCTAATCATGACAAACGTGGTTTAAGCTACGAGGCATATGATGAGTTCTGCAAGTTCGAAGAATTCTTAGCTCAAGCGTTCCAATACTCCAGTACAAGATGCCTGTTGACATACGACAAGGTTGTCGACGTTTGGATTACGAGCGGTCCCGTTGCTAGCGAAGTCTTTACGTGGGTTAGAAATCATAGTTTCAGCGTCTCCGAAGGAGAGCCAAGAGCCACGTGTATGACAAAATATAGCAGTTTCACTGTTCATTTACCAAGGCGAAATCGAGAAATGAGCGTTAATACTACATATTTTCATGACCACATTGGTAATTATGATGATGAATTGACTATCGAAGTGAAATGTGACGACCTAAAGATCGAATCGAAGGATTTTTATAGGATAAGTCCAGAAGATTTCAAGTACTGGAGCGAAGAAGAGATGAAACAAGTTGTCGAATCAATGAAACCAGTTACAGACCTCCTTCAAGAGGAACTTGGAGAAACCATCCCCTCCATTCATGGAAATTTCCTTTTTTGGTTTCTCTACTTTTTCCCAGAGAAAATGAGGTTCGATGAAGAAGACAAGCTCAGCTTCAAAGATGCTGCCAAAAATGAAAAGCCTAGCATTGAATCAATTCAACCAATGTTAGAATATTTTCAGAAGAATCTCCTTAGAGAATTTCAGACATCTTCTGCAAGATGGATGAAGGAGAAAGCCTTTCCAGAAGAAACAGAAACTTGCAAGTTTGTGATTGAATCACTGGATGCATTGGTGCAGAGATCTGATGCACGTTTCCTTAAAAACATTCAAAGGTCTATCTCTCGCATTTTTAGAGTCATAACAGACTATTGCTTGAGAAAATTACCAGAAAAACTAATGTTAGCGTTGATAAAGAAAACATCATTTGAGACAGATAATTTCTCTTCTGGAGCTACAGCTGACAAGTTCGTTGATAACACTGTATCTTTCCAGCTACCTGAAAGCAAATTCATCAAAGTGAAAGGAGAAATAGAGGGTGATGGTTATAGCGACCCAACCTGGCATAGGCTAAAGCTTGAATTTCATTTACCAGATAAAAAGATCCATCTAGATTCAGGAAATATTTATGACCGCAGATCAAGGGAGGAAAAAAAACTTGATATGGGAAAGCTCAGTCCAGTCACTAAGCTTTTGCAAGAGTGTATCAACCATAGCATGGAAGGGGAGGAAGAGATTCCAAAGATAAAAGATATGTTCACTGCTTTATATTTCATTATCGTTTTAGATTTTGGTATTTTAAGAAAAGACAACTTCTTTGGAGATTCCATAGATTTGTCAGACCTTCTGATGGAAGCGGAGGAAGATAAGCTATCAGATGAATAAGCCTTTGATGATGAGGATACCTGAGAATATAATCAAGACAAAGAACTACAGATATTTTTGGAAGCTGTTTGTAGGAAGGTATAAATATTCGAGTCTTGTGTATGCAAATTTATTTGACTATTAACAATATTAGACCTCACGCCCTCATTCCTTATACAAAGACACAACTGGTTTCTTGTGTATTTGTCTTTGTGTAATGAATGTTCTGGTTGAGAGATTGCAACTATTAGTCACTAAACAGTACTATTTGTCTATATCAATTTTGTTTTTAGCTCATGGTTTTACTGCATGTGCTCTAAGTAAGCATGCAACTGTTAATATTAGAATCTTAAAAGATTCTCGTGCAAACGTGAAATTCAGTTTGACCATTCTTTAAAATTAGTGAAAAGGAATCGCAAAAATCTCCAAGTAGTAGATAAACAAAAGAATACTTGTCTTTGTCGAGAAGGTTTGCAAAAGGTAAAGTGAAATGTAGGGAAAGGTTGAAAACGTGGTCAAGGAGAATCTTAATCTGCCTAATATTTTACCTAAATAACACAACACGATTGCACAGTACACCATGACAGTCTAACCAAGTATTTACCGACAAAAGCACAGTCAGAACGATGACTTTGAGGGAAAGCCGACATCACGAAGGGAACGAATCATTGGCTTGGCCATTTCTTCGTGTTTTGTTTTTCAGTAGCTTGTAAAATGGAGCTTTTAAAATGTGAGCTAAGCGTAATCAGTACACCACAACAGCTTAACCAATTATTTACCAACTGAGTATTTACCAGCTTCAGAACGGGGAGCACGGGTGGCTTAGCGTTGAGAGCGCTCGCCTCTCATCTGTGCAACCCGATCGAGTCCCTTCCAGGCTCTGTGTCGTTGTTTGTTGGTTCTCTCCTGTGCTTCGAGGTTTTTCCGGTTCTCCGGTTTTCCTCCCAAGATAAGTAAGGCCTCATTAGTAAACAAAGTCTACTCAGTACGATATTTTGTGTCAAAATCATTCACCATTACTTCAATAGACTCTTCAAAGAACTCGAATTGGTGAAATGAATGACTTTGACACGAAATATCGTACTGAGTAGACTTTGTTTACTAATGAGGCCTTACTTACCTCGCTTCCATTCAATTGTCCCTAGTGCCAAACGTGTTTGGCGGCCATTTTTGAAAGTCGTGTATGCATGGCGGAATCCCTTAAATAAACAAATGATTAATTAATAAATATACTCAGTCTCTGCTAGAAAAAAGCTAACCAGAAATAGTTGACCGATAATTCCTTTGGGGGAATGAGGTCAACTCAGCTGGTATCTGAAAACCTAGAAAGGATAAAGAAACATATCATCGCATTATTTACTAAAAGATAGCATATAGTGAGACTGTTTCTGCAACAGGCCTGGAATGAACGCCTTTATTTTATTATACATTGTTCAAATAGATTAACTGATAATACTACGATAGAAAAAGTTTCAAAAAATAAAAGTGTCAGCTCGAATAAACGTTTTGACATTCAAAATGTTTAAACATGAAAATAACAAGGAAATGAGTATTTTTAGCTATACTTGCTTTGGTTTATCGTGCACCGTCAGTATCACGTGACAGTTCAACCTCAAACTTTAAAACAATTGCTTTGTTCTATGGAGTTTCCAAACCATTCCGCTCCATTAACTGTGTTTGTTCTCATGATAAAAATACCTTTATTCACCGCTGCGTACAGCATACATGGCAACCCCGAGATCTTCCCAGACCCAGGAAATTTGACCCAGAAAAATTAAAATAAATGAATAAGAAAATGAAAAAACAGTTAAGAAAGCAACCTTTTTACAATGTAACAGCTGTGACTTTTTTTATTGTTATCCTCGCACCCGTGATAATTTCGAGAACAAAAAACCTAGAATTTACAGTTTTTACTATCAGTACGGCGCGCATGCGCAGCAAAATGTCGCGCATGCGCAGCAAAATGGCCCCTTGCTATAACGATGAATAATCAAATAAACAAGGGCTTAGCAATATTACCACCCCGAACTGTCCTCATTTCAGGCTCGAGATTAAAATACTTAAAATGTTTCAATGAACTTTGACATTATGTTGTCAACATATTGCAGTAAACGTTGAGAAACTTTGAAAAAGAAAAAAAACCGACAACTAAAACTTGCAGTGCATTGATGTTATGTTCCTCGCACAAGGGCTTCTTTAGCTAGCTGGTGAATTCATTCAGTTTCTTTTCGTATTTAAGCAGAGCGCGCAAAAAACTATTTTCTTGAAGAAAGGCTATTGTACAATGCTAAAATCTTATTCAGAAAGTTTTACTTATTTGGAAGTGGAGATGATCGATGAAAGTGGAATCAAAGTGCTAACCCAAAGCAAAAATTTTATTCGAAAATGAGGTTTAGGCCTTCATTTGCTTATTTCCCTTATAGTAATTTTCTATAAAAAAAGGCTGATAAAAGCAAGATTCTAATACAAATGCAACAAAACATCTTTGTACAATTGAAAATACCGCTTCAAACAGGCATTTTATCATAGTTTATCAATTTCTAACTGTTTAAAAAAAGGTTTTGAGTGTTAACCCAAAACGAAAATTGGGATCAAAACTCATACGAAAGTCTAGTTTTTGGCGCTTTTTGCCATTACGATTGCTCATTATTGAAAAAGATTTCCTCTTAAACTTATATATTTTTACATAGTAAGTTATAATAAAAGCTTTTTTGCTTATTATCGAGAACCATGATTGATAAACCGGCTTGTTTGACAGAAAATACGTCAATACTTAGAAGACGTGTTTATCACCGTTCAATCAATTCGCACCATGTTAACATGAAGGTAAGGTGGTCCTAGTGCTGAAGGCAGTTCTTGTTTTGATGTAACCAGGGTAGAGATGCGAAAACAACTAAAACGGCTTGCATGTTACGTTCTTAGCACAAGGGCTACTCTAGCCACTAGCTTATACGCCTATTTCTAAACAGGTTGTCATTGCGAAAGGCGATAGGCGATTCCACATGGAAATGGTTTCGTTGAATACAAAGAGCATTTAATCAGTCTCAACACTAAGGTCCATGTTCTTGACAAGAATAAGAAGCAGAAACACAAGTCATTCCAGCTATTCTTGGATCTTGGAATGACCTATCTCCTATTGCCTTTCGCCTATTGCCTATCGCCTATCGCCTTTGGCGATGACAACTTTAATTGAAATAGGTATATGTATACACGCATATTATATATTACAGTTGTCCTCGATTAAGTCGATCTTTCTATTCCAAAATGAAAACTCAATCAGTTGTTAAAATCTGTGGATTTACAAGGCAAAAGTCTCATACGAAAAAACGAAATTTGAATGCCTATTACAAAACCACAATATTTAAAAAAAACACATTTATTTAAAAAACACACTTAAAATAATAACGGACAACACGGGACTTTATTTTTATTATAAACGTAACATAATAAATTAAACATCAATAAGAGGCAGGGTTACCGCAATAGCGTAGCCTATTTCTGCAGCCCCGAAAAATGAAGACTTGTGCCTCTGCAAGTGCAGGACTACCTTATTCAGAAAGAGCCGTAATTACTGGGTTGCCTGCGATACCGAAGTCTAAAATCTTCTTCAGTTTTTGTTTTCTTTTTCGAAAAAGAATTTACCTCCAGAAATTAAAAAAAAGTAACTACTAAAAACGTACCTCCAATTAACGTACCTCCAAATAACGTGCCTCCGAAAAATGTACCTCCAAATAACGTTATACCTCCGATAAAACGTACCTCCAAATAACGTACCTCCGAAAAAAACGTACCTCCAAATAACGAACCTCCGAAAAAACGTACCTCCGAAAAAACGTTAACGTACCTCCGAAAAACGTACCCCCGAAAATAACACGTACCTCCGAAATGAAAAATACGTACCTCCGAAAAAAAGTAGAAGGCAAAATATAAGCAAAATCCAGTTTAAAAAAAAGGGACTAATAATTTGACGAATCTTTTGTTACATTCATCCAACATGCCGGCTGTGAAAACCATCATAGCAGACGAAAATTCGAACTATATACTTAAGTTTGGCGGTAAATTCACACCTGATTTTAGATGATCTAGTTTTGTTGCTTACATCATATTTAAGAGTGACTGTCCGTAACCATCGAGCAAAACGTGGCAAACTTCGAAAAATCGATTTCGCTCATACTTTCAAGTTAGTTAGGGTAATGTATCCTAAGAATCGCTGTTTGATCAAATAACGCTTCATTATGGAGAAAAATGGAATTTTTCAAACACTCCCGAAAACGCCGTTCGCGACAGTAAATTTTGACTCAACTTTCGCGGCTGCTGGAGAAAAAATAAGCAATACTGGGGATTAAAACAACCCATATTCTTGAAGAACAATCTATTGAGTACGATATGCGTGACTTTGGGATCAATTGTACAATTTTAAGATAACAAAATAATTTTATTCGCTAGACGTGTGTTTAGAGTATCAAAAAATAGGTCTTACAAAAATATTCATTCTGAATGTGCTTAACCTCTCAGTCGCGTGAAACTTCGCTGGTTGATTATTCAGATGTTGGTCTTTCTAGTGATGTAAAGAAATCTTTGGGCAAATGATTGTGTGTCACGCAGTATGTCTTCAAACTTTGGTCAAATTACTCATTTCTGACCTCTGGCCGCTTTCTATAACAGACAAGATACTAGTGTTTATAAGTAAAATATAAACTCAAAAACAAGCCTAAAACACTTTTATAGCCTTAGATAATGTAGCTGTTTAAGAATTCTTACCTGGCAAACTCTGAAACCTGGATTTTTATGAATGTTTTTAGACACAACATCGATCTGGTTTCTTTCATTACCGACTCGAACTTGTCAACGGCCGAGTGCCACAGGGAGCCCAACCTTTCTTGTTGTGGTGCAAATCACAGGAAACCCAGATTGATAAAAAAATCGTTTTAATTTGTTTTAATGATGATGCAAACACACACAATAAAAAATTTCACAACTATTCCAGTAAAACTTACTGAATTACATGATAATCTATAATATGAATGACTAATAAAGTGGGGAAAAACCTGCAGTAGAACCTTACTAATCAGTGGTAACAGTTCTAAATTGATTCTAAAGAAGTTGAACCGTATACACTACATGCAATTTTTCTGCTCGGCATGTCATCATAAATGATCACCGGCCTCTAAGGTTCATAATTAGTACCGAACAAATGTATGTGACAGAGGCACCCACGATTTTATTGAAGTAGATGCAGAACATGAAAATCTTTGGAAAGTTTTTACGCATCCTTCTTCGGAACAGGTGAACAGCGTGTCATCATCGGTATCGCTGTTTTCCTTGCGGGAATCTGTAGTGGTCTTTGGTTTATATGTCCTACGTTGTCTAGGTATGACATCGCAGAAATCTGGAACCTGGTCATCAGAATACTCCATCTTCCTAAGGGTGGGTAAGGCTAGAGCTGACGATGTCTTCCTTGTTTCAAATTTCGTGTTGGGTATCTTTTTTCCTTTTCCAACGCCGTATGCTCTCCAAACCACAATGTTACGCTTTTTGAAGATAACATCATTGTCAAGGCTTACGCCTTCCCATTTCTCTGTGGGATATGTCCCGGGAATCTATAAACCACACAGTGCTACACTTAGACCACGTACGCCACCATGTAATTCCATAGCGGTTTTCATCTGTACTGCGCTCGTGATGTCATTTCCAGAGTTTAGATAAGTGTGCATGTGATTCTTCAGTACAGCAGCTTTGCGATCGCAAGGACTTTTGCCTCCTTGAGGACCTGAAAAATCCATGCGACGTTCACTTTGTGCTTCCTGGCGAGGTTTTGAACTCCAAGTATGGTTACGGAGCTGTGATAACAGGTAGCGTTATCTTGTCTAAAGCTGACGGATTTCAGGTCTGGCATTGCACGTCTCAACTGGAGAATGACGTCAACTATAACTGCTATCACAAACAAGCTATCCTGGTTGCTTTTGTGAACACGTGCACGAGGGTTAGGTTTTGACATTCGTCTTTTGACGAATCAGTCGTGGGTGCCTCTGTCACATACATTTGTTCGGTACTAATTATGAACCTTAGAGGCCGGTGATCATTTATGATGACATGCCGAGCAGAAAAATTGCATGTAGTGTATACGGTTCAACTTCTTTAAAATCAATTTAGGACTGTTACCACTGATTAGTAAGGTTCTACTGCAGGTTTTTCCCCACTTTATTAGTCATTCATATTATAGATTATCATGTAATTCAGTAAGTTTTACTGGAATAGTTGTGAAATTTTTTATTGTGTGTGTTTGCATCATCATTAAAACAAATTAAAACGATTTTTTTATCAATCTGGGTTTCCTGTGTTTTGCACCACAACAAGAAAGGTTGGGCTCCCTGTGGCACTCGGCCGTTGACAAGTTCGAGTCGGTAATGAAAGAAACCAGATCAATGTTGTGTCTAAAAACATTCATAAAAATCCAGGTTTCAGAGTTTGCCAGGTAAGAATTCTTAAACAGCTACATTATCTAAGGCTATAAAAGTGTTTTAGGCTTGTTTTTGAGTTTATATTTTACTTATAAACACTAGTATCTTGTCTGTTATAGAAAGCGGCCAGAGGTCAGAAATGAGTAATTTGACCAAAGTTTGAAGACATACTGCGTGACACACAATCATTTGCCCAAAGATTTCTTTACATCACTAGAAAGACCAACATCTGAATAATCAACCAGCGAAGTTTCACGCGACTGAGAGGTTAAGCACATTCAGAATGAATATTTTTGTAAGACCTATTTTTTGATACTCTAAACATACGTCTAGCGAATAAAATTATTTTGTTATCTTAAAATTGTACAATTGATCCCAAAGTCACGCATATCGTACTCAATAGATTGTTCTTCAAGAATATGGGTTGTTTTAATTCCCAGTATTGCTTTTTTTTTCTCCAGCAGCCGCGAAAGTTGAGTCAAAATTTACTGTCGCGAACGGCGTTTTCGGGAGTGTTTGAAAAATTCCATTTTTCTCCATAATGAAGCGTTATTTGATCAAACAGCGATTCTTAGGATACATTACCCTAACTAACTTGAAAGTATGAGCGAAATCGATTTTTCGAAGTTTGCCACGGATTTTGAATTTTGCTTGATCGTTACAGACAGTCACTCTTAAACGCGAGTGTTAAGATTGACGGATTGTCTGCGTTTATACAGCTGCTTTTCTTCGTTCTTCCAGCAGCCAACCTTGATCTACAAAACAACACATACCAACCAAGACAAGCATGGAATTCCAAAAACAATTGATCAATCGTTGTATAGTTTTTATGATATTATCATTACATTTTGACTGCTCTTTCAAAGTCATCGGCCATTGTCCCGCAACTGTGAAACACCGTATCCTGCTTCCAAAATTTCAGCTTCGAAGACTCATAGATACCGATTGGTTAGGATGCATTGTAGCCTGCGATAATGAACCAAGTTGCTTTTCCTACAACTTTTGCTTTAGAGAAATAGAAGACTTGGGCATTTGTGATTTGAATAGGTGTTGGGTTGAAGAGAATAAGCATTACGGAAAAGACTCTTTACTAGTCTATGCTTCAGGTTGTGTCTTCCAACAACTGCCCAAAAAAATTAGCCAGGTAGGTCGTCATGCATGATCTAGCTTATAACAAGGTTTCCTGTACAGACTTGATCGTAAGATATTTATAATACTCTAGTTTCGAGTTCTTTTTGCTCAGCCTTAGTCTCGGTTATGTGCGTGAACTCGCGTAATAATATTCAGCTATCCAACCAAAACTCGTGGCATTTTAATCAACTCGTATTGTACCGTAGTACGTACATTCCTTACTATACGATGGACCTTAATAAAAGAAAAGACCACATTTGTACACAATTGAGGCTAAGACTGAGCAAAGGCGAACTTGAAATGGGAGTATTAGAGGGCAATGCGATCAGGAACTAGTGCTTTGAAGGAATCGGATATAATTCTAGTGAGCTCACTAGATGAAAGAGAAATTATTTGAAATTATTTTTCTAAATAACAAATACAGAACAGAGACAATAATAAATACTTTACAGGTAAGGAAGTGGATTTTTTAACATAGAGGTAAAAACCATGAGAACTAGTTATCAAAAATACAACTTTTCGCAAGCATAGCGTGAAGCGCTAAAATTATTTCAATTGATTACGCAGTATTATGGGTCTCGAAAAATCTAAGTCGACTGTCAAGCCTCCGTTTCTTCAGGAAAAGTTCTAAATTTGCGATTTTTTAATTTCAACAAAATGTCAAACTAGAATCATTTATTGAAAAATTGCTGACAACCTATTTGTTCTCTCTTGTTCCGCGATTGACTGTAAACTTCATCATTTTGAGTAATTATTCACCAACATCGCCTATGACAATTTCGACTTCAATTTCTGACGTTTCTTCGTTTTCGTCTACATAAGTATATTGTATTGTGATCTTGGAAATTATTTTCTACGATAAATTTATATTTCTCAACATTATGCCCGCTTTTTAATGCAGTCTTATTGAAAATACAATTAAAACTACTGAATTTAAAGAGTACTCGAGATCTCTTCACGACTTTTGATTAATTGCTTTTTCCCAGTACGTTTACAGAACAAATTAATGAAATTGTAAAATCGCTCTCTTTATATTAAACATCATCTTCCCAAAAAATGAATACTTTTTTTAATATCTAATGCTTACGAATGATTTGCCATATTTCTTTTTTAAACGCTATTCTGTCAATACGTATTGATGGTTTTCAACCATTCTCAAGAGAATTAAATAACAAAAGACACGGCGGCCATGTTGGGGGATATAACAGAATAATTCACTGACAATTCTTTTGTTAAAGTCCTCCAACATGGCCGACGTGGAAACCATCAATACGATTTCGCGCGTGAGATGATCATGGTAATGATAATAGTAATAATGATGGTGAAGAGGATGGTAAAAATGATGATGACGATGATAATGATAACGACGACAATGATGATGATGACGATGATGATGCCGATGAGGAGCGGGAGCTAAAGCTGGAGGAGGAGAAGAAGGAGAAGGAGGAAAGGGAAAAGGAGAAGGAGGAGGAGGAAAAGTACCCTCGAAGCACAGGCAGAACTAACCGACTGACCAGATCTACTAACATAACATTTATCAAACGATGATAGTGCATAATTTATATAAATATCTGTGAAAAACTTTGAAAAAGAAATTGAACACATTTGCAGAAATTAGTAAGTTCAGTAGACCTACAAACAATTTTTGTTATAGTTAAATTTTTCACGCATGTATAGAGGATATTACATGGGCGCGCGGAGATTCGAAATTTATCTTCGAGTGTTCAATTGATGTCTCACGGGTGAGCGCAGCGAACGAGTGAGATATCTAAATTGAACACGAGAAGATAAAATTCGTATCTCCAAGCGGCCATGTAATGTTCTGTTTATTATATAGATATCGATAAAACTTAAATAAAACAAAAGCTCAAAAATTCTATCAACAGCGATATCTTCACGTGAGAAAGATATGGTATCTTCCACTGGTGAAAGATATCAAGTTTTCGACACTAGAGAAAACCTGGTATTTCATCGATATCTATATAATAAAATATGGTATGCACTTTACGTGTTATAGTTTTGTCAGAGAAACATTGGACTGCAAAAACACATACAGGTCGCCCTGTTCAAATACAAACACCATGGACTGAACGATGGTGTATTGAATCAGCAGGCTCAATTCTATTCTTGGTCTAAAAGATGGCAATTGTCAATGAAGAAATAATTGAAACGTTGAATGAATTTGAAGAGCCAAAATCTTGATAAGTAAATAATTATTTTTTACGCATCTTTAGGGTTTTCCTGTTTGCCAACGAGAGGAAAAACCGAAAGAACGTGAGTACATCCTGAAAGATAGCCGTGCCTTTGCATCGAAGCGAGACGAACGGTGAGCTTGCAATGATAGATCGTCTCCCTCCAATGCAAAGGCTTTTAAGATGATGCTGGGCACTGGGAAAGGGACAATTCTATACATATATATATATATATATATATATATATATATATTTGTGTGATTGATGTGTTATCGTCGACATATTTCTTCGGATCAGTCTGTTTAATTTCTTACCATCCCTATCATTTATTTTTTCACTTTACGACGATATTCTCTTACTTTTTTTGCTTGTAACTTGTCACTGTCATTGAAAAAGGACTCAGATCCTGCTCAAATAACAATTCTAGTGTTGATTTATGGTGACGCGCTCGTGCAGATTTTCCCCAACATTTCTTTGAAAAATTTACGCAAACATTTATTATGAATTCTAGATATTATGAAAATATGAAATGAAAAATGGGAGTCCCCGAATTCGTTTACAAGATATATATATTTTTAAATAGGGCTTGCGGCCGTGTTTTCGGGGAAAATAGGATTATGTAAATTGCAAGCTCTCTTAACATAAACAATTTCAAACGACATATACGTTAACATATTATGATTATTAACCCGAAGTCGCTAATTTTATTGTGTTTAAGAATGAGTTCTCAACGGTTAAATTTATAAAACAGTACATTTTGACGGTGCTTTACGATCCAAATTGGCGGACATTGCGTGAATTACTCAAAATGTTGCCCAATGATCTACCTTCATTTTTTTATGTTGTAGCCTTAGTAAATCTGGACTTATAGTAGAATAATCAGAGTAGGTCATTGTGCAAGGTGTTTAAATTATCGCTGTAGAAGACAATGCGCCAGAGCTTCACCACAGGAAGCCCAATCACTGAATACTTCGAAAATGAATAGAAAGCTCGTGCGCAGGAAAGATGCGCACGAATGAACGATCGCATTACCTTAAAAGCTCATTTCTCAGCCAAATTATCCTGCATTCATTGTTCTACCTCCCTAGTTACTGTTGCTATGTCGGACGAGCTAAAATGTGTTTTTGACACACAGCATATAGAGCAGACAACGATTGCTGAAAATTGTAAATGTCGGTCTTAGAATCAACTAATTTGTTTTTCGCTTTTTTTACTTCTTTCTCCTAAACCCAGCAAGATGGATGAAAGTCAACTTATCCTCCATATGCCTCAGCACCACGGCCAATGTACAAGTCGTCATGCCAGCTAGTGGTCAAGTCACAGGAATGAAGCTAGCCTTCGTCAGCGGTTCTATAACGTGCAACAAATCCGATCCTAAATGTGCTGGAAAGTGGGGGTGTTCGTGCTGTAAAATCTGTACCCGAGGTTACACAAACAAGAGACTTGACATCATAATTACGAATGCGAACAACAATCGTATATTCCCAAGCAACAGATATCCTTCAAGTCACAACGTTTGGTATGCTATTCCAAATCAAACGAACGAAGATGAAAACCTCGTGTTTCCTAATCTTACCGTTCCTCTGACCGTTAAAAGAAATGAGCCGTTGGTCGTATGGTACAGCATTCATTTATTGGATCGCGGGCCAGCTTGGAGCATAAGCAATGGAAGAGTCTGCTTCAATGTTTACGTCTTTTATACCAAAACGACAGACTAAAAATAAGATGGTGAGATCTATAGCACCAAAACAATGAGAATTCAGCTAGTGAGCATGCTTGGCGATTCTCGCTCATCAACTAATGACGGCCTGACACTTTCACTGGCGATTACATGTACAAAAAGAGATGCGAGTTGATTCCCTAATTCCTTGAAAAAGCTCTATTATTAACAGAAGAAGTAGCACCACGAAGTAGATTGACGAACAGTTTGTAGTTCACATTCAAATGTGGGAAATTAAATCCAAAAATCAATTATTCAACTATCAACTTTCAAAAATTAACTAGACGTAGATAACTTTTATTTACTTTATTCCTGAAAAATTGATGTGCCTATAAATAGATTTAATATTCTTTTTTTCAGCTATCTTATTGTTACTGACCATAGTTCTATCCTAATAGTAATTATTTCCAGCACGAAAAAAAGGGGGGATGGGGGTGGGGGGCTGTGTGGCAATCATCACATTGCTGGATATTCTACACATAGTCGAGGTTAACCACTGCCTGAGTAATAAAGAATAGACGAGTTTGGAGTTCCAAATGACCGCTGTGTTCCTTGATTACAGACTAATTTACTCAGGGGTAAGCCTTGAACCAGTGTCTATATTGATGGTTTTCATTCCCAAGAGAATAAAATAACAAAAGACACGGCGGCCATGTTGGAGGATATAACAAAAGAGTTCATTGACAATTTTTTTGTTAAGTTCCTCCAACATGGCCGCCGTGAAAACCCGCATCAATTCACAAATTCCAACGGTTAAGTAAAGAATGCAAAACTTCAATTATAATACAAACAGTTTGAAATTCCATGGCCCTTCATGCGAACACTTGAATATTCTAGTCGAGACTAATCCCTGCCTGTCGAGTAATAAAGAACTCGAAGTTTAAGTATACTAAGATCATTTTTATAGAAACCAATTTAGTTAATTTGATAATGGTAGTGAACCTAGTTAATAGAGGGGAAGGGTTAGGAAACCTATTGTTATCAGGTCTCTGTTCGCTTGTGAGCCGGGTTGAACCGGTCTTGACCGTGCAATATGTTTGATTTATGCTCATCCGAAATTGCAAAATAAGCAAACAAACTTTGTCTATGGGATCATTGTAAGGAATATTCAAATATCTCTTTAAAATCTTTAAGTATTTTGAACTAGCAGGCAAAAGAAAGATTTTGGTCTGTTCACTCAGCAGTTCCCAACAATGGTAAAACAAAGGATTGTGCACGGTCACGCTTGAAAAAAGTGAACGATAACCTATAACGATAGTTTCCTAACCATACCCCTCTATTAACTATGTCGTGAATAAATAACAATTTAGCTTAGAAATATGTTACAACACTCTTAGAACTGAATACATTGTATTTGTATATGCTTGTATTTGTGCTCTTTCTATATATTTTGCTACACCAGATTTTTTTCAAAAATCGTGTTCCATAATCTTCGAATTCTATGCCAACTTTTGTTACATAAACCCCTTTTATCGAGCACTGTTTGTGGCACCAGCTACTGGCCGGTTTAAGGAGGTCCCGCGTTCAGAGAATCAACTACGACTACAGAAAGACCACAAGCAATAGAGGCTTTGCACCATCACGTGCCGGCGCCCATTATACAGCTTGGGCTACCTCTGGTTAGTTTGCAGAACAATAACATCCCTTTGCTGTTGGGAATAGTTCCCTTCACAGTTCCCTGCGTCATATTGAAAGGTAGCCGTGCCTTTGCATCGAAGCGAGACGAAAAGTGAGCTTGCAATGATAGAGACCTTTTTTAACACCTTGGACAATTATTCACATGTTTCTATCATTGCATGCTCACCGTTCGTCTCGCTTCGATGCAAAGGCACGGCTACCTTTTAAGATGGCGCAGGGAAGTGTGAAGGGGTCTGTTGAATCCTTTCTCGTGTAAAACGATTGTACCATCTAACATGTCACGTGATGGTGCAAGCCTCTACACTCTTCAAAAAAATTCTGATTTGGAAACGTCTTTGAATTTCCATCAACATCAAATCTCAATTACCATACTACTCATTTCATAATATGAGTCAAAGTTATTCCTTCCCATTGGTTCTTCCAGTACATTTTTTTAGATATCATTTTGCTATCTCGTGCATGCAATCTTTTATTTCATGCCGAAGATACGGAAACTTCTATATTATGAACATGTAGTAATCACGCTGATATCGATATGTAACCTGTGCCATCGTTTTCAAATCACCACTCTGGGGAAATTAATTTTCTTAAATGTATCTATATTACTAGTCTCCTTCACAGCCGTCATACGTTTCGGTCCTAGATCCTCACGGCCCTCTCACTTAGAACCGTGGGGATCTGGGACCGAAACTAATCTTACTTGCCCTGGTAATATAGACAAAAGCATCTTGGACACAAAAGGCGAATTCAGTTAAATTTACAGCGTCGCCATTTTTCCTTTTTAACTAGCTTGCCTTAAACCACGTAGGTTTGCTCCTGGTTCTCTGTTTCTTTCGTCATCTTCTTGCTTCTCTCGTTCTTCTTCATTTCCTGCAGGGTTGGCTTGTTTGTTGCCATCCGGTCGTGGGATTCCTTGGTTTTGGTTGCTTCTTTGATCTTGTGTGTTCTCTCTCTCGTCTTTTTCTTCATCGCCTTCATCTTCTTCGTTGTCATTCTCTTTAAAACGTAAATAAAGTTTAACAACATCAAGATTTAACCAAGAAATTCAGCGATAAAAAATTATATTTTAAAAACATTTTAATAAAAGACGACGTTTCGACGTTTACGTAACGTCATTATCAAGTCAATACGAATAAGAAAATACAAACTATATAAAAAACATCAAGATTATGAGAAATTCTCTTTGCGTTACCACTCTTTTCACTGCTACGCGATGATCGAGACAACAGTTGCGAGAGGGAAATAGGGCAATAAACTGCTGCCAATCAGGGAATATAAAGGTACCGACCAATTTATCTGATTGACGGAAGTGTATTGCCCAATTTCCCTGTCGCGACTGTTGTCTCGATCAGTGTGTAGCAATGAAAAGAGTGGTAAGAGAAATATTTAATTCACCAGTTTGAGGATCAAGGGCACGGCTATCTCACAGATCAAACCCTGACACAACCTCTGGGCTGATTTAAGTCAGGGCATGGCTAACTCACAGATCGAACCCTGAAACAACCTCTGGACTGATCAAAGTCAGGATATGGCAAAACTCACAGATTGAGCCCTGAAACAACCTCTGGGCTGATCTAAGTCAGGACACGGCTAACTCACAGATTCAACCCTGAAACAACCTCTGGGCTGATCTAAGTCAGGACACGGTTAACTCAAATCGAATCGGGATAAAGCTTTCAATGTTTCGCGAAAAGGACAACCGGAAACCCCATTGAAACAAGGGAGAGCCTTCACAAACTCTACTCATGTGAGTTTGAGTACAGGAATCGGACCCAGACCCCAGGCCCTCGCAGACGTGACACTTACCAACCAGTAAACTTCTATAGAATAGGCCCTTGAAACAAGTTGTAGAAAGTTTGTTTGCTCTCTAGTAAATTTTACTCATGAGAATTAAGATGTTCATTCATTTGCTCTCAGTGATAAAATCAGCATGTAATTACTGAGCTGCAAAGGGCCTATTAAGGGAATCAAGGGTGGTATAAGTTTTGTAGCAGTAAAAGGAAACCCGAATATCCTCGATAAAAACCCTCGAAGCGGGAATACTGGAGAAAAACAAACAATGGCTATTTTACCTTCTTCTTGTAAGTTAGGGTTCTTTCCTCTATTATTTCCATCATCTTGCGGCTCAACGTTCTCACTATCTTCTCCGCCAATCTTTTTCTTCTCTCGTCCACCAGGCCTGGGTATTGGTCTTCTGAATTGTTCCTCATGCCTCATGCCTGCATTTTTATGGACGTCTCTAGCCTTTCTATCGGATCTATCGGGATTTTGTTCCCGCTGCTGTTGTTCCTGTCGCTGCTGTTGTGGCTGCTGCTCCCTTTGCTGCTGCAGTTCTTGTTGCTGTCGTTGCTGCTGCTGCTGTTGATGCTGCTGTTGTTGTTGATGCTGTCGTTGCTCATGATTTTGCTGTTGCTGTTGTTGTTCCTGTCGTGACTGTAGCTGCTGCTGTTGTTGCTGCTGTTGTTGCTGTTGTTGCTGCTGTTGTTGCTGCTGTTGTTGCTGCTGTTGTTGCTGCAGGCGATGAGAGTTACCTGCATTTCCAGCATTGTGACTCAAATACCTCTGTACTTTTTGTTCTTCAGTTTCTTGTTCCCCTTCGTTGTCTG
Organism: Actinia tenebrosa; assembly: GCF_029948245.1. Classification (NCBI taxonomy): domain Eukaryota; kingdom Metazoa; phylum Cnidaria; class Anthozoa; order Actiniaria; family Actiniidae; genus Actinia; species Actinia tenebrosa. The sequence goes on from NW_028292574.1 coordinate 8,182,645, forward strand.
CCTTCGATTCTCCTTCCGATTCCCCCAGTGGAGCTTGCCTTACCTATCACCACGGACACCAAGTTTAATAAATTTATTATATTTCAGTTTTGATATTATTTATTTATTTCTACTTTGGATGCATTGTTTTGAAACTTGAAACCTCTTGAGAATAGCCGGTTTAACTTGGGCGTAATGTTTTCCCATTTCAGACCACGTGTCATTCTCTTGCTAATAAGATTCTTTTTCTATTGTTTCCATATTCATGTGTCTTCAGATGCATCTTCAAAACACCTGACATGTTCTGAAAAAGGGGGATAGGCCACCTTAAATGCCATATTTTTTTACGTAGTCCCCTTCGCTAGATCCCACAAGTCCCCCCCCCCCCCCCCCCCCCAATGCCCGTAAAAAATAAAACAGTCCCGTATATGCAGCTCGATAGAGCAGCTATTCTTACCTGCTCGTGTCTTTTAGTCGTGAGAGGCTTGGGAACCACTTGGTGAGGTTTTGCTGTTGTCTAATGATCATAAATCAAAGGTAAATAGTTTTCATTCGTAATATATCCTGGGATGCCTGTGGTTTACGTAACTGGCATTGCATTCGTCCAAAGAGTAAAAGAAGAGACGCTTGTCGAGAAGGCTAAATGCCAAGTATAAACATATAGGTCCTTGCATTGATTTCCTAGTGACCCACTCCTCATACTAACCATCTCTCATGTTTGCAAATCGCATAATAATCAAGGAATGGTCAACGCTTAGCGCGCGTAGATCGTGTTCTGGACACAAGCGGATAGTTGGGAGAGCATTGTGGTAGCGTAAGAGTAGCGGAGGCGGAGCAATTTGACATTTACATCTCAATTTAAAGCCCCTTTGACTGACACGAGTGAAAAACGTCTGCGCATGCTCGGAATCGTATTCGAATAGCGCAGCGCACTGATTCTAAAAATAGCTTAAAGATTCGGACAAACATTGCATTCTGTTTAACCGCTACGAGGATTATACGAACCGATTTTATTATTTTTACTTAAAGTTACAATAATAGCCCATGTAAACTAAGATCAACAGCGATCTGCTGTGAAAATTATCTGATGAAAGTAAACTTGTAAGTTTGTTTGTCCGAATATCGCCTTTGTCTTCGTTTTTATGACGTCACGGTTGCGCTGCGCTATTAGTCAAAAATATGTACATTTGACTTAAGTTTCGAGTATGGACACTAATAAATAGGCAGTCTTTTCTTATACCAAAAACATCTTTTTACAATAACTTACAAATTTCTCGCGCGCTGAATCCACACTACTTTGACAATGTGATGACGCAATTTATCGTCAATAAGAGGACAGACACATATGTCTATTTGTTAAATTGTTTTATTCCCCTGAACGATTTGTCTTGGGACTCAGTGCAAGAGGTTTATACAAAGAAATATTAAACAAAATACTCACGGCGAGTAACACAGCTAACGATTCCATGGTTGTACTGTCTTGTAACACAATGGGCATGGTTTGTGACTCGTGTGGCCTGTCCTTCGTCTCCTGTATGCGGTTCTGGTGCCGTCTAAAAATATCTGGGCGAGCTCCGTCAGGTACTTAGCAAGAAAGAAGAAACATCAAAAATTTCATCCATCCCCATCCCCATCCCCATCCCCATCCCCATCCCCATCCCCATCCCCATCCCCATCCCCATCCCCAAATTCTAGTTTCCCAAAGTAAAATGATTAAATTATACTGCATACCAACTAACATGGCCTGGCAGCATGTGATCATGTAACGACTTAACATAAATAACCTGTAATGAATACTTCGGGATACTCACATGGTTCACCGGGTGGCACATAGACTGGGGGTGGAGTAGTTGCTTGTGCTATTGTTACAGGAACCTGAGCAGCTTTTTGTCTGTAAAAATATATGAATGAAAAACTCACCCTTCTAACTTTTATATTGGGTATTGGCCTTGCAAGGCAGCAACAAAAGAATAAAGAAAATTATCAAGTAGATAAACCGCAAAGTGAAGCTTGATAATTAGATAGGCTGTTTTTCATCCCTCCTCTCAAATCAACCCTAACTAATTCATTTTGGTTAGAGCTGTGCTCACGCGGGGTCATAGCCCTTATTCACGCGGCAGCCATGTTGGACTGAACAATAGCTTCCACCACGCATAGCCTCAAATTCAAGCGCTTGAGAATTAATTTATGCTGGGGAAGCAAAGGTTTTTATTCTCATGAGAATAAACATGGCCGCCGTGTGATAAAGGCCCATACATTGACTGTATAGCGGCTACCAAAGGCGCCTTTGCATTATTTCAGTTGGACCCCGTTTGTGCTGCGCAACTGCTGTACTTGCGGTGGTGACAAGCTTTTTTGAGTGAAAAAAAAAAAGATTAAGGTGAAAAGGTGAAAGAGATGGAGGAGAAGTGTGATAAATGGTTTTACACGTAGAAAACCGTGCACAGTAAATTTGAGAAGACCAATTTGGTCCCAGAGAGCTGTATTGGCTTTTTCAAGGTAGTGCTATTTTAGCCCAGGCTAGGGCCAAAATAGAACAATGCCATTTTGGTCCCACAGAAGCAATTTTGGTATGGGTCTATCAGTACTGTTTTGGGCCCCCTCAACTAGGCCAAATCAGGGGGAAAATCCATATAAGGGGCTAAAACAGTCCCAAAATCAGAGCTAAAAAAATGGCCCCTACCGGTAGTGCCACTGAAAATAGCCCTACTTTAAGGAAACCACAATAGGGTCAAAATTTTGGCCCCATTTTTGGGACCAAAACCGCCCTATCTGATTTACTGTTTGCGCGCTTCAAATGATGGAAAATTGTTGCAAGTGACGAAATAAACGCCATCTTGGAATTACGTCACCTAAAACAGTCCCACAATGCACTGCAGTTTTAATTCGACCCAGTCTTTTCTCAACCTCGGAACCGATATCTAACACGTACCTTGGGTCCTCGTTATCTTCATCACTATCATCAGCTGCTTCTTCATTTTCTTTTCCAGCGTTACCTATCTTTCTTTTATCGACATCTTCATGGACCTGCTCGGCGGTCCTTTCATTGCGTTTTAATGGAACTCTTGTCGCCATGGTAACCTGGGTGTGGCCAGGTATGGCGTCAGGATTGCCCACTACATGACCACGGGGAATTTTATTTTGAACAATTTTCGTGAGATCTAAATAATAGGGATTAAAATCAAATTATATGCACAGAATGCACACCACTTTGAATAGCGTCAAGTATTGATTTGTAGGTTGGTTTCATCATAGACCAGTTTCGAGTCTCAAATTACCGCTGTGTTCCTTGATTACAGACTCCTTTGCACAGGCTTAACCTCGATTTTGTGCAGAATATTCCCGTGTTCCAGTCAAGGTCCGTCAAGTTTCAAAGTGTTTGTATTGTTAAAGTTGTGCATTCTTTACTTTACCGTTGTTATTTGTTGATATTTAAACACTGATTCGAGGCTAACCCTGTGCAAATGAGTCTGTGATCAAGGAACACAGCGGTAATTTGGAAAACGAAACTGGAGATAAAAAAATAAATAAAAATTAAAAACAAAAATATAAAAATATAAAAATAACAACAAAAAAAGTTATATAAGCAATTATCCTGCTTTATTTTATTTAAAAAAAATCATGTTGGGAAGGGGTCATACATTTTAAGTTAAAATTTAAAAAATCCCTCTCCCCTCCTCCCCCCAAGTCCCATGCCTGTAAAAAAATAAACGGCGAACAGTCCCAAAAACAGATTTTATTACACTAGCGTCTTTTAATAATATAATAATATTTATTTCTGATACAGAACTTACCATTTATTCCAGAAAATTTGTTGGTATTCAAGACGGTTCCAAAAAGTGATTGATGTTTCTGAAAATCGTTAAAGAAAAAACGTTTTGAAAATGAGTACAAAAAAATAAAATAATATATACCATTTCTAGCTTTCTAGAAGGAAGGAAGGAAGGAAGGAACCTAAAATCTGGCTACCCCATTGTACAGTGAGAACAAAAATAGAAAAACTGACCTTCATTTTTTCATGGAGTCCTAACACTGTTGCTCTATACCTTTCTACTTCTTTTTGCGCACTTTCGTGCAAGCCCTGGAATGAATAAATTTATACATAATTTTTTACAGCAGACAATCAATGCAAATAGCTCTTCCACAAGGTTCGCTCAAAACACACTACCACTATCTTTACTTAATTTACAGCACATAGAACTCAACTCACATGTTGACTATTAAAGAGGGAGGAAAACCCCTTGCGACAGTGCTGCTCAAGACAACAGTGGAAATAGGGCAATACACCGCCGCTGATTGACAACAGCGTATTGCCCAATTTCCCTGTCATGACTGTTGTCTCGATCAGCGCCCAGCAATGAAGAGAGTGGTAAAGCAAGGAGTCACTGGCTTGATTATTGACTTAGCAATGTGTGCGTCAAAGTTGTTTGCTGCGTTATTCTCTTCCTTGCCACATGTGTTGTTTTCTCAGGTTTTTACACCTGACCGCCTCTCTTCAAAAGGGATTATTCGCCCACTTATTGATATTTTCATAGTTCTACCTTATAGTATTCAGCCTCTTCGTGCTGAGTGCTGTATTGACGCTTCCATGTTCCAACCTGTCTCTTTAAAGTATTGACTTGAGCTATGGAAAATAACAAGACACTCACTAAAAGTCAATACATTAATATTAACTATGATTAATATGATTAATATATCAGGACCTGGTCGTACAAAGGGTGGATAGCACTATCCAATGGAGAATTCCTTATCCAGTGGATAAGACAATGTTTTCAAATAAATTATTCGAAGTTATTCAATAAATTTATCCAGTGAATAAGATTCATCCCAGGCCTCGGATAGCACTATCCACCCTTTGTACAACTGGGCCCTGGACGCTGTGGTACTGTTTTCCCTTAATACTGTTTTTCCATGTGTCATTTCCTTAAGTAGAACAGAATTCTTTGTTTTAAATTTTAAAATAATCCAGTCCTATTCAGTATCTTTAGCAAACACGGAAGAGTTGGGATAGGTGAAAAATATGATAATTATCATTTTTATTGGTCCCAGGAGCATCACATGTGAGTATAGAGTTTGTCACGTCTATCCCTTGACTCGTGGGATTTTCTCAAGATTCTCAAGAATTCCTCTCTCCGCAAGACCTTACGAGCTAAATTCCAATTTTAACTGTGTGTTAGCAGTGCCCTGACTTAGATCAGCCCAGAGGTTGTTTCAGGGTTCAATCTGTGAGTTAGCCTTGCCCTGACTTAAATCAGCCCAGAGGTTGTTTCAGGGTTCGATCTGTGAGTTAGCTGTGCCCTGACTTAGATCAGCCCAGAGGTTGTTTTAGGGTTCGATATGTGAGTTAGCTGTGCCCTGACTTTGATCAGCCCAGAGGCTGTTTCAGGATCTGATCTGTGAATTAGCCCTGCCCTTACTATGATAAGCCAAGAGGTTATTTCAGGGTATTGATGATTTATTTCTGGTTTTGCTGGGTTTTGAATAGCAAAGTTCATACCTTCAAGCCCTAATACTTCATTTTCTTTTTGGCTTCTCATGGAATTAAAGGCATTGACCTGTTGGTTATGGACTGCTATGTGTTCTGCACTTAACCGTGAATGTTGCTGCTGTAGTCTGTTGTATTCTACTTGTAGCTGCTCATGTTTGGCCTGTTAACAACATTATTCAATTTTAGTATAATTTAAGACATGAATTTCACACACTGTGATTGGTTGAGCAACAAGTGATTCTGAAATATCAACACCCCCCTCTCCCAATCAAAAATTAGCTTCACAGTCTGTGGTCCCTGGAGGGTGAGATATATTACAGTGGGTCCCATACAATCCTGTAAACAATATTATTGTCATGGCTTTTTATGGTTTTATCAATTGAAAAATGATGTGAACACCACAATACATCTTTTCATCTTCATATCAAATGAGCAAGTGCTCTATTGCTTCACATGAAGTGTTTAAAAATGATTTGAACACCACAATGAATCTTTTCATCTTCATGTCAAATAAGCAAGCGTTCTAGATTTTACAACAACTCACGTAAATAACACATTCTGATTGGCTGAGAGCTATGATCAATAAGAGGACAGACACATGGATGACGTAATGTTTTTGAAAACAAGACTCGCCGGTAGGATTTTATCGTAAGGACTGTGATTTTGCGAATTTATTTTGCTAATAAAAGTCGACAATGGAACCAGAAGAGGAACCAAACTTTGAATTTAATCTTGCTGATAGTCTTGCCGACGAATATTCAGTTCTGGAGGAGGAAAAGATAGAGGAAGACGTGAAAAATTCATCTCGCTTTGCAACTTGCGAAGAAAAAGACTTGAATGAGCTTGTACAGTCTGAGATGGCCATTAACTCCATTCCAGAGTCGATCTTCAATGGCTGCTCCATCCAGAACGTGAATGTCTATGTTGTCAAGTGAAATTGACATTGCTTTTCTTAGCTGAACTTATTAGTAAGCTTCGTTTTTTAGAACCTTTGAGTTCTGACTCAAACTCTTTTCGACTTAGCTAAAAAAGTCATTTATAAGTAAATGTCAAAAGTTTTGACCAATAGCAAGCATTCTTTCACAGTGGCTGTCAAAGAACTGTCAAAATTAGCCAATCACAGCGTAGGAAGTTTGGTTGTGAAATGTTGACGTGTTTTATGAAAAAAACTTTTGTAATAAAATAACCTTTGAAGTTTTCAAAAGTAAATAACCGAAAAACCTTCGTCTTACTTCTGTACTCTGTCCTCTAATGATCATGAAAACTAACTATCTTAGCGAAAATATTCAAAAGCTCACAATAATCGGAGCTGTTTGGTCTATCGCCTTGCTTTCCTTGAATGACAAATTTTTGAAAAACTTTTCGCTTATTTTATTTTGTAAACATTTCGCAGTTTGTTGTAAAACAACAGATCGCACATAGGTTTCCATTGTCTGTCCTCTTATTGATCATAGATGACGTCTTAAAATGTTCAAAACTTTACAGTGAAACCACTCCCTGCGCTCGTGGTTCCACTTTAGTTTTGAACATTTTAAGACGTCATCTATGATCAATAAGAGGACAGACAATGGAAATCTATGTGCGATTTGTTAATTGGTTCATATGAAGTGTTTAAAAATGATTTGAACACCACAGTGCATCTTTTCATCTTCATGTCAAATGAGCAAGTGCTCTATAGCTTCACATGAAGTGTTTAAAAATGATTTGAACACCACAATGCATTAGATTTATTCTTTTCATCTTCACATCAAATGAGACAAGTGCTCTATTGCTTCACATGCATGAAGTGTTTAAAAATGATTTGAACACCACAATGCATCTTTTCATCTTCACATTAAATGAGAAAGTGCTCTATTGCTTCACATAAAGTGTTTAAACATGATTTAAATGCCACAAATGCATCTTTTCATCTTCATATCAAATTATCAAGTGCTCTATTGCTTCATATGAAGTGTTTAAACATGATTAGAACACCACACAGATGCTCATGGTTAACTTTAAACAAAATTCCCTGAATTTTCCCTGACTTTAGATGAAAATCACAATTTCCTTGACTAAATAAAAAATTCCTTGACTTTTCCCTGGCTGTGTTTTTCCCTGACTTTTCCCTGACCCCTGGGAACCCTGTCTATTGCTTCACATAAAGTGTTTACACATGAGCTGTGTGATCATACCTTAACCATTCTGTGCTGTGTCTCTAATGAGTTGAATCTGTTAAGTGTTTCATGCTGCAAAGATAATATTTGAATGGATGGTGATAATAACAAAGAGTTGTGCTATACATGTAATCATCAAGATGATTACAATTATCATTTCATTATTATAGTATGAATACAGTGCACGCAGATGATCATGCAATGTTAAGTGCAATTTCTTAATTTATATGCAAGCTATGATAATAATGATAATGGTTTAATTATGATGTATATATTGCCTTTTCTATCAAACTTTAAGGTGCTTTATAATGTGTCTAATATCAGCTTGCTTTTTCTTAAATCCACTTTACAAATTCGAGATTTTTTTTTTCAAATAATTTACTTTTTTATGCAACTTACAAGCATGGGAGTATGATGTTGGTATGAAGTGTATAGGCACTAAAGGTGGTTACTGCCAGGGTTATTCTATGTCCTTGGTGGTTCTTTTACTAGGGGCAGTGGATTAAGCTGAAAATGTTTGGGGGGGGGGGGGGGGGGGGCACTGAAATATTATATTTAACGCTATGTGATAACGACTGCTGTTTTGTTTGATTGCAGATGCATGCGGTGTAAAACTATGACTGAGAACCAATATTTTGTGAGGGGGCCAGGCCCCCCCCCCAAAAAAAATTTTGTAGGGGAGCACGGTTCTCCCTGGTTCCGCTGCCCCTGTTTACATCCCTCCGATGACCGGTATAATTACCTTAAATAAGTTAAGGTGATTTTACATATCCAATATTAAACAGATTATCGATAGATAGTACTCTAAATCTAATAGAACTTTCCCGAATTTGCTTTTAATTAGTGACCAAATAAACATGCAATAGTCGGCTCTAAATCAAGGTTGGACTTGATGTGTTGAAACATTTAATGTGTTTAATGTACCAAGTTCAACCTTAACTTTGGAGCCATCATTTTATGGTCATTCAAGAAAATCAAGGAAAGGTCTTCACGATGCTCAGAAACCTTTTGACATAGGTTCAATACAGATGCCAGACTGTAATTGTTTTCTTACCCTGGTTCTTGTGATGTTTACATAGAAACTTCTTTTGGAGTCTTCAAGTTCTGATAAAAAAAAGAACCTAAAATTAAATTGAAAAAAGGAATTTTGATAATGCAACACAGGTAGCAGATCTAGTGATGGTGCAATGGAACCCCTCTTTTGTGAGAATCTTTTGAAGCCAATCATATCCTTTATGCTCAGTAGTCAGAATAAAATAGGAACCCCTCTTTTTGAAGCCGGTCGTGCCAGCTTTTTCTGCATTTCCCTATTCCAACCTCCTGGACAGTCAATAATATAGATTTACCTTCTTTAGTTTTCTTGTGATCAACTTTTTCCTTTTCAAATGACTTCTCTAGCCTTGCTCTGTGTTCATAAACAACTAGAAATAATCAAAAAGTATTATTACTATTATTATTATTATTATTATTATTATTATTATTAGTATGTGTAATAGGACTCCATGCTGTCCAATTAAGAAATAATTTGATGAGGAAAATTCCGAGGACTGACAAAATTGGATGAGGCCAAAGCCTGAGTCCTATTTGGCAGTCAGAGGAATGTTTTGAGTCTAATTATTTCTTGATTGGGGAGCATGGAATCCCATTACCTATTAATTATATAGCTGCCTAATTAATCCCATATCAACAAGACCTGTCCAATTAAGAAAATAATTGGACAGTTACTCTATATGGAATTAATAAGAAGCTGTATAATAATAATTATTATTATCATTTCAATATTATTATCAATACTATAGATTAATAAATACTAGGACGTGTGAGGGACTTCCATGTTAATAAACTTTAAACCGGCTTTACCCAACACAGAATTCAGAAAGTTAATGAAGAAAATTATTTACACTGAAGCTGTGTTGCATTCAAAATAGGGGCCTCCGTCAAATTAAGTCATTAAATGGTTTTCGACAACTCAACAGCCCTCACAAAGGGACCAGCTTTTAACACCGACATTGATAAATCTATTATTAATCAACATATCGTATCCTACCAATTTAACTAAAAAAAATTAAACACAACTAGTTATCAATCTAAATGCTAATTGTCAGTTTGAACCAAAATAAACACTCATTTTATTCCTATTAAATCTCAAATTGTAGATTATATATCTTTTTGAGGATCTTGTTATTATTACTCGAAAGTTTTGACTGAGTTCGTTTGAAATTGAAAGTAGCAATTTCAAGCGTAAACAACGTGGCACAAAATGATTAAAATTGGAATCCTAAAAAAATACTGCATTGAAGTCGTAGATATTTACATTGAAGCTATGATATTTCTTAAAGATTATCACCTATCCTTGCTCTTAAGACAAAGAATCTTATTACCCATAAAAAATAATATCGCGCAACTTTTCTTGTTTATTTACACTTGTAAGGTATCCCAGATATATTTAAAGGTATATACCAGATTTTAGGCCTTTTTTCTACGTATGGGATTATAGTTTTAATTTTTTTTACTAATATTGCTATCAAAAAAGATAACTTTGCCACTAAAAAATAAAATCTTTTAACTTTTTTTTATTACAAAAATGTATTGTATTTGTTTATATTTACACTAAGGTATCCCAGATCTTAGAAACTTTTAAACGCTTAAAATTACAAAACTGAGGAAAAATTGTACTCACCTTGGAGCTGTGATGATAGAGATTTTTGATGCTTAACGTATCTATTTATTTGTCTTTCATATCGATCTAGTTTGACGGTTAATGTGTTGTACAAATATAAGAAATATCCTAGAGAACCCACAAGACCAAGGAATACAAAGGCTTGGAAAACTGGCTTATTCCTCCGACTGCACATTGTCCACAGTTCAGGTAAATCCTCGAGCAGTATTAGTTAGTTCATAATACTGAAGGTAATATACGGTAGTTCATGATTATTGCGAGGTAATTTTGAATCAAGAAGGATTTTTGTGATGTTCTTTGGTGACCCTACTGTGACGTAGAGAAGAAAGATACAAGCCTAGCCTCCTCGTTAACCACAGGTAGCCCAAATTATAATTTTGCTGTTGGTCGCAGTTTGGTTTGAACGGTACAATAGACATCACTTCCGGTAATAGCTCTTTTTTGATGGCTTGTAGAATCCTGAAGATTGTTTTGATCTCTTGTTTTCTGGTTTGATGTCGTGAAAATAGTCAAATACAATAGTTTGAGGACTTATTTTGATATGTTTCGATGTTTTGACTTAGCATCCGCTAGTTGCCCCCCAGTCAACCGCATGTTTGCCCCCGGTCAAGTCCAAAAAAGTCACGTGATTGATAGTAAGCAATATGAGAACATTCTACTTGAATTGAATAGTTGGGAATCAAGTTAAGAATGGTGTAGCCATGATTTACTTGCCTTTCACCCAGGAAATCTTGGCTTCGATTCCTGTACTTGGCAACACATGAGTAGAATTTGTTAGATCTCTCCCTCCAATCAGAACGGAACTTTTCTCCAGGCCAAGGGCTCTTCCTCCTTCCGCAAAATTTAACACGCTACAAATTCCAATTCGAACTGGGAGTTAACTGTGATTAGGCTGCGTTCATAATGTATGGCTGAGGGGGGAGCAGGTGAAATCGAGGGGGATCGGGAAAATTTTGGTAGGAAAAAGGGGAGATGGGCAAATTTTTATCAGAAAAATGGGGGGATGTACAATTTTTGGAAGAAGCTACAAGCCTGTATGTCTGTTTTTGGATCTTTTCTCAAAATAATGACTATCTAGGCAAAAAACAGAAGTTGATTCAGTTAATTCAACTATTCACGGACTGTATGGTATGGTTTAGATTGAATTCTATTGAAAAAAACCACCGTACTTTTTGAGTTGAATGTACGCTTTTGGTTGTATTTTACAAGAGAAAATGCATGACATAACCGGGGTCAAGCTAGAAAATCGTCTCTCCTGTCAAAAAAGCAGAAGTGGATTTGAAAACCCCGGGCTTTCCTGAACATGGGTATATAATTCATAGGAATTTATTAAAATTTAGAACCGTATTTTTGCTGATTTATAAGCTCAGATTTATACGGGTCATTTAGGATGTTTTGTCACGCAGTTTACTTGTGCTATATAACTTTACTTTTAAGAACAACCTTTTGCTTTGGAAAGAGAGGAAAAATACCGAAAAGAGCAAATATTCCAAATGTATGGGCAATTTTTTCCAATGTTATCCACTGGATAAGATTTATCCGTTGGATAGCGCTATCCAAGCTTCGTACAACTGGGCCCTAATGTTTTTAACTTTAATACTTCGAATCAGTTAGTTACCGTGCTTGTAACCGTTGTTGTAACTTGAGATACTAAATGCTGTACATGACGAAAAACGAATTTACAATAACGTTATCTGGTTTTCCTTACCACCAATGTAACAGCCGTAAAACATGAGTAAAATATTGCTGTTTTTTTATTGCTGCTTTTGTGAACCACACTAGTTTTGACGTATAATTAATAAAGCCTTGGATTTCGTTTATTCCTTCCTTCCTTCTTTTTTCCTCTCTCTTTTGTTTTCATCGTTTCATTCACTTATTTAGAGACATCAGTTTTCAAGAATTGAAATCTCTGTTACTCAGAGTAAGCCTGTATATTATGTAGACTGATATTTACGTGTTCCAGTGAATTACTCATTCATTTATCATATCTTTCTTTTACAGTGCAACTACTGTAACCGGGGCAACTGAAACCTAGGCTGTACGAGAATTCTAATTCGACCCTGTTGTTCCGTGTAAACAACTAGACAGCCGTCGTCATTTTCTTGTGGATACGTCGAAAGGTTATTGTTTTCTGCTGATTTCTGGTTGGCTCCACTACCCAAACTTAGTCGGAATGTGTTGTTTTTATTCTACAATCTGATTGGTTTTCGCTGTCTAAGTGACCCAGGTTATAGTCATTGCACTGTAAGGTGTCATTGAATATTCAGTTGTTGTTTCATTTACAGTACATGTATTTATTATTTTCCGAGCTTTTGAATATTTTGAATATCTTTCTTTATTCCTTATCTGGTATTTATAATTGGAAATTTAATTCATAGTTTTAAGAGCAAGCCTGATGAGCCCCATTTCTTTGTAGATTTTAATAATTATACTTTAAGCCACAATAACTTTGAAAAGACAATGGTGAAGATGATGATGATGGTAATGTGATGATGGTGATGATGATGACGATGATGGTGATGATGATGATGATGATGAAGATGATGGTGATAATAGTTATGATGATGATGAATGAAGATGATGCTGATGAATGAAGATGATGACGATGATGGTGATAATAGTTATGATGATGATGAATGAAGATGATGCTGATGAATGAAGATGATGACGATGATGATGATGATAGTGATAATGATGTATGATGATGATGATAACAATCTAACTAACCATGATGATGATGATTCTATAGGCCTATTCTGAGTTCAATAAACACTATGCATTGTGGTCTAGCTTGGATATCTATTAATCAACACCATATAAGGCATGATGACCAAAAGATGTTTGTACCAAAGCTCGACCACAATGCACCATGTTCGCTATCTCAGAAGAGGTCGATGATGTGATGGTGGCGAATATGATAACATTATTAATTATACAGCTTCTCATTAATCCCATATAGGTAACTGTCTAATTATTTTCTTAATTGCACAGGTCTTGTTGATATGGGATTAATTAGGCAGCTATATAATTAATAGGTAATGGCACTCCATGCTGTCCAATCAAGAAATAATTAGACTTGAAATATTCCTCTGACTGCCAAATAGGACTCGGCCTACGGCCTCAACCAATTTTGTCAGTCCTCAGAATTTTCCTCGTCCAATTATTTCTTAATTGGACAGCATGGAGTTCTATTACATATACTAACAACGTGTCGTACCTTGTTACTCCCTTGAAGCGTATAAAACATGTCTCCCATGCACTCACAAAACCTCTACGTGGCAGATCACACAACTGTCTCGCAGTCAAAAATAACCTTTACTGATGGGATACTATCACACACTAAGCGCGACCTTGCGATCTTGATCTCTCTCGCTCCAGTGCATCTCGGTTGCCTCCGGCATCAAGACAACTGGAACGATAAGACCATTAACATATACCATAATGACAGCTTTCTTGATAATGTCTAACTAAGCTCTTGAATTAAAGCCATTACTTCTGGTTTCAAGTAGTTGCCTTGCTGCACAGAGCCGCTAGCAGCCACGATGTCAGCCATGATGGTTGCGTCCCAAGCGAAGTTAACAACTGCTGCAGGAACCTTGAAAAAAAAAAAAAAATGGAAACCTTATTTCTCTTAAACTTGCGGGTAGAGTAGTACCCTGTGTACGTTTTCAGACTTTTTAGAGGCCTTTTTATAGACTATTCTAGATCCTTCCCACCCAATCAAAGTGTAGGCAATGGAGAGGTTTCTAAAGATAAAAGCTAAGAAAAAGCTCAAATAGAGCGAAATTTTTATGACTGTGAAAAACTAACTGCATGGACGTGACACTTTCGGAGCCACTTTCGGAGCATTTTTTATTGGATGACAGTGGTTCAACGTATTGCATTGGATGGCCAGGTCTATCGTATACAGGTCATTGGTTCAAAGTATTTGATTGGATGACCAGTGATCTACCGTATGCTATCATTGGTTCAAGGTATTTGATTGGATAAGCAATGATTTCGCGCGCTATGATTGGTTCAAAAGATGTCATCAATTCTGCACCATTACTGTGACGTTCCACGATCCTAGAAATTCTACTCTAGGCATTCTTAAGCTAAAGAAAGTTACGTTTTTTATTGGGGAGATTGTAGGGTTGAGGGATTCGTAGTCCTCCACCTTTCACTCAGTAAGCCATTCATGAACCGCCTTTACAGCCATTCTCAATCACACGTTTCTTCTAGCGATCGTTTCTGCCGCGACGAAGAAGGTTTTGGTGGACGTCAATCACAAGGCGTTTCCATAACATTGTCGGAAAACACAAAGCTATAAAGGCACGTGCCTATAGAATGTAATGGAAACGCCTTGATTGACGTCCACCCAAAGCTTCTTCGTCGCGACAGAAACAGTCGCTAGAGCGGCGTGTGTTATTGAGAATGGCTGTAAGTAACAACGAAACAGTTTTCGTCAAAATTAAAAGGATGATACTAAACTCTGAAGTCCAAGCGCTACCCTCTCCATAATAAAAAAACCGTACCTTTCGTTAGATATATGAGTCTAGGGTGCTTACCAATCCATCCGGTTGGAAATTCATTAGCTCATGGTAAGAAAAGAGCGGGAAACTTTGACTTTTGAAAAATGTACACGCGTCTACTGGAAGAACCGAAAAGAGCGGGAAAATAAGATTTCTTCAATCGGAAGAGTGAGTTTTCCGGAACTTTACGATCGAAATGACACATACCATTTGTTTTCCAACCGGAATTTCCGGTTTTTCCGGGGAAATGGTAAGCACCCCTAGTGACTAGAAGAAAACTTACCAAGCCCAACTCGTTAAGAGTAGCTTCCTCTTCTTTGAGCTGCCCAGTTGGGTCACTCAGTACAAACGGCTGCCAATCAGACTCGAGTGATTGACGAATAAATCCGAACAAGTCCCGAAGCTTTTCTCGGCTGTAGAAAGTACCTGCCATAAAAGTAGATATTAACTAATACCATCTATGAATTCGTAAAATACCACTGTGTTCCTTGATTACAGATTCATTTACTCAGGGTTAACCTCGCATCAGTTTCTAAATATTCACAAATACCACCAGTAAAGTAAAGATTGCACAGCTTCAACGATACAAACACTTTGAAACTCGACGGACCTTCACTATAACAAGTGAATATTTTACACAAAAAAGCGAGGCTAAGCCTGAACAGCAGAGAACTCTCGAAACACCGAAGCAATGAGTACTGCGGATATGAGTTCGATTCCTAGACCCACCATCCTATATTCAAGTAGAGTTACTTGTTGGTTCTATCCTGGACTCCGAAGGTTTTCTTCAGAATCTTCTATTTTTACTCCTTCCGTAGAATTCAATTTCTCAATAGAACGTTTTCTCAAGGTTGCGTGCGCATCCAAATTTAAGGACCTTGACGAGCCATGATACCAGAACACGAGAATTATCATACATTTCTATCAAATTTTTCGATAAGAATTCATAAAATCGATTATTCTCCTCTTTAAATATGAAACTGGCTTCTCAATTTTACTGAATTTGCGTTTTCTAGTTTTTTGGCCCGTAAAGTGTGATGTGCGCCAAACCTCGAGAAAACGGTCTGTAGCACCCTTCACAGTTCGAGCGAGACGAATGGCGAGCTTGCAATGATAGAGACCTTTATTAACACCTTGGACAATTATTCATATGTCTCTATCATTGCAAGATGGGGATGGGAACTGTAGAGGAAGCTATTTCTATTCGATCGTCTAGAGAGGACACCAGTTTTCTAAGCCACCTTGGCTATTAAGTGCTACCCTTGTAAATTAAGAACGACTTGAAGAGGCGTGTATTTGCTCAAAAAGTAGTTTTCTGACCGTGAAAACCTCAGCGTCTTAAGGGTGCTGTGACCGTAATGTTTTGTAGAACTTTCATTGGCTGATCTTTAACTCGCGCAAAGTGATTGGTCTGGCAGTGGCGTGACCTGGGCGTGACCGTGTTCGCGACGTGTTTATGCTATGCTCCGGGTATTTGATTGGATAGAAAGTATGCCTTGCCGTGTCACGACCGTGTCTCGTGCCGTGAGGTGGCAGTTATATGAAAACTACTGTAACGAGTTATAAGTGTGTTCCTACCTTGTAGTATAACTCCGTCAGGAAACCTTATTCGAATTAAAGTAAATCGGTATGTTTTGCTTGGTTTCTTGTCTGCTTCTCTCATGGCTTTTGTTCTCAGTTGGCATTTCTTGTCAATCTCTTCTAATCTGAAGAGAAATTGTTAGACACAGGTGATTATATTTAAATGTAGAACTATGAGGAATGGTTAATATTGGCGGCTAATTGGGAGAAAATATACGGTAGTCGAGAAGCGAAGATGTAGGCGCTAATGCCCGAAAGCTCGGAGATAAATTCTTTTTGGTCGAAGAAACATTTAGTTTGGAATTATGAATCCAACCTATAAAACAACACTTGACATTAACATCATCATCACTACCACCACCATCATCATCATTATCATTATCACCACCACTATCTTTATTATCATCATAATCATCACCGTTTCATCTTCATCAACCCCATCATCTCATAACAATCACCATTCCTCATCACATAACCATCATCATCTTCATCATTCACCATCACATAACCATCATCAACTTTATCATCTTTATCATAATCATCATCATCATCAAGATCATCATCACCATCACAATCATCATCTTCATCAACATTATCACCATCATCATCATAACAATCGCCAATCCCCATCACATAACCATCATCTTCTTTATCATCATCATCATCTTAACCATTCACCACCATCATCATCCTCACATCATCATCATTTTCAACAACATTTCAAGTAAATAAATCCAACGGTCAATATTTTTCTTCAGATTTAATTAAACACTCACTTGGAATTATATTCTCTCTTGATTTCCTCAGACGAAAGAGAAAAGAATTCTTCAGGGAGTTCGAATTGCATTGTACCCGAAGATGGTCGAAATACTTTAAGATTTCTGTCCAGTGTAGGCTTAAGTGGTTCAGTCGATAGGAGAACTGCTTTGTACGTTTGTAGAGTTTCTTGATCCTCGGCCTTTTCACTTGGAAGCACGAAAAAACTCTCTAATTTATCTACAAGAAAAAATATATATTACAAACAAGAAATGAACTATTCCATGGAAGTGGAATGTAAATCCATGGAATGGATTCTCAAGTCAAATAATTCCATTGTTTGTATTCCATTGAGTATCATTTTTTTATCCACTGGTGGCAATATCAATATAAAACTCGAATAAGGGGAAGATCGATTACACAATTTATGAGTTTATTTATATTTTTGTTGTAGGAGGGCTAAGATTTCTTGATTCTCTTTTAATTACTACTTACCTTCTTGCTTGATCATCATATCTTCAAACCCACATGCCAGTATGAATTCTATAGCACCAGTAATCGTAGAAACACGCTCCTGAAAAATAAAGAGAATTATCAAAATATTAAATAAAGTCATAATAAATAAGTACATTTCAATAATCCAATCTCAAGTTTGCCTTCTTGCTCAGTCTTAGCCTCAATTGTGTCTAAATGACTGTGTTCTTTTTTTCATTAATTAAGGTCCATTGTATAAAAGGAATGTATGCACTATGGAACAATACTAGTTGTAATTAAAATACCAAGGGTTTTGGTTGAATAGCTGAATGTTTTAACACACAACTGAGTCCAAGGCTGAGCAAAAGAGAACTCGAAACTGGAGTATTAAGTCAAATTTTGTGTAATATAATACTAATCCAATTTGGGTAGTGCTGGCACTGGGAGAGACTTTACCTTGAATATTCTGTTACTCTGTTTGATTTTCCTGTACTTCTCTTCACCAGGATTGTTACAGATATTGTCAATGTATCTTGAAATTAAGAAAATATAAATTGAAAAATAAAAAATAAAAATATTACGATGAAAATAAAAAAGAAAATTTAAATAAAGTAAGGCCAAATTAGAGAGGTTGGTACTATTTGGGGCTGTGTGGGTGTGTTAAATACAATAAGTGAATAAGAAGGAAGCATGCGAAAACATTCATTTTGTAACACAAATAACTATAACAGTGTTAACAGTGTTATAGATATATTTAGTCATTCCAATCAGAGGTTGAGGAAAAGTGGATTGTTTGGTATTGTAGTGCATTTAGGGCTTCTTTTGAGGGACATATTTCCAAGATGGCATATTAATTTCGTCACCTAAAATATTTAAACAATGTACGTTGAATTGCCAACTTGACCCCATTTTTCCCCCTCAAACTCTGATGGCTAATCAGAGAGGTTTGGAGAAAGATACACTAGGGGGAAAAAGTTTCTAGTTTCACACATCTATTAAATAGTAAGCAATTTAGACAAATTGGCATATAGCATACTTGCATAGAATGTCAATACAAGCTTGAACTTTTTCTTTGTCCTTGTTTAGGGATTGAATCATGGATGCCGCTGCCATGTGGGGGTTTTCTGTATACATCTACATGTAATAGTCAAATTATATAAAGTATAAAAGAAAACTCATTAACTTTTAGTCCAGGGATAAGGTTCGGTTATTATTGGACAAAGCTGTATGCATTTTAAAAGGGCGCCAATTTAACTTAAAAGTGTTTAAGGGAGCAATAATAATTTTTTTAGCTGGGAGTGTGTGTGTGTGGGGGGGGGGGGGGGGGGGCATCCAAACTATTTGGCTTCAGGTGGGGGGGGGGGGGGGGGGGCAGGCAAAAAAAGGCCTTTACGAAAGGGGGGCCTTCCAAAAAATCAAATAGTTGAAAAAGGCTTTTTTTTTGGGATAAGTCTCATCAAATCTTTGCTTGGTCGGTTATATACTTTGATCAGTTTTGTTTAGCCAAAAATAAGGTATAACTAGGGTACTAATTTGGTCTGTGATCATGGCCAATGAGATGTGGGTTCATAGAGCATTGGTAAGTTGATTATAAAATACTATGTAGTCTGCACAGCATAATGCCTGTTGGGTGCATTGGTTTGTATGGTGCAAAACAAAGCCTGAATCAAAAATTATAACATTACTGTTCACAACATACATTTTCCAGACATTCTTTGAGATGGCAATCTTGTTCTTTTTGAAGGACAGTCACTGGACAAAGTGGGCATTTAAAGTAAATCCCTTCTACTGATAGTCTCATAGGCTCATCTTTTACAGCAACTAAAGGCTGGGGGAAAAAATAACATTTCAGTATATAACTTAATAAATATATAAATTAAACTTGAAATGTTAATCATTTGTATAATTTTAGACTTGAATATAGAGTTTCTTGAGTTTTGATTATAGTTGAACGATGGGTGATTCTGTTCCAGTGAGACAACAATTATTGGTGATCAAGAGGTTTTCCAAAGTTTTCCAGATCAGAATACTAAAACGTTTTTTATCCTGAATTTCTACTTTTCTCTGAGATATTCAAGTCTAAAATCAATACTATAAATTAAAACAATTATTATTCTATCCCCTCAGGCTGAGTGAGTATGGTGATATTCACTTCTCCACTCAATGACTCTCAGCTCAGTAAATATTCCACAAATTATCACTTCGCCTTCGGTGAATATTAGTTATTAAATTGAGTTTATAATTTACATATTACCACAGGACTAAAAACAATGGCTGGTCAACAAACATTGTTAAAGTCAGAATTGTGGCACCTTGTTGGTGAGTAAGGATTCAAATCCATAGGTGAGACGAAAGTGTACTATCAATCTTGATTCCCTAACTTTAATAGTGAGGTGAGGGCTTGAAGTAACATAACTATGGCATGTTACTAACCTAATTATACAGCTTCTCATTAATCCCATATAGGTAACCGTCCAATTATTTTCTTAATTGGACAGGTCTTGTTGATATGGGATTAATCAGGCAGCTATATAATTAATAGGTAATGGGATTTCATGCTCCCCAATCAAGAAATAATTAGACTCGAAAAATTCCTCTGACTGCCAAATTAGACTCGGCCTACGGCCTCATCCAATTTGGTCAGTCCTCAGAATTTTCCTTGTCCAATTATTTCTTAATTGGACAGCATGGAGTCCCATTACATATACTAATTGCCAATCATATGACTGAAATTCTCTTTGACTTGTTAAAGGCCTACCTGTGATAGAGTAGATGCAGATTGAGATGGTGCTGAAAATTGTTTCTTATTTGCAAAAACTTCTTGTTTCACTGCAATGAGATTAAAGAAAAAAATATTGCAAATTATTATATGGCAAGGTAATTACATGTGCTATGATTGGTCAATTTGAGGCCCATAACTTACGGTATGGACTGAAAAATGAAATGGTTCACTGAGTGTCTTAAATGCTTGTCTAATGAGAGTCTGAGTAAAATCCTAGCAAGAAAGTTATCTCCTCTTTCTCTCTTTTTTTAGAGGGGGGGGGGAGTGAGACTCTGCCTATATAAAACTATTCTTTTCAAATATACCAACCATCCATAAGCTGGGACTGAAGGAAACAATTATTATACTCACAAATCTATGGTTGATAAGACAAATTATCATGAATGTAACAACAACCAACAAGGAACTGTTTGATTTAATTGTTATATTGTAAAACTAGTTTTTTACCAGGTACATATACTGTAGAGTGGTATCTAGAGTAATTCACATATTTTATAAGCCAATGTTATTTGACTACAGTCAAAATCACAGCCTTTCGTACAGTGTTGCTAAGTTACCCTCTAATGTGCAACAAATGTAACACCCTACATCAGCAGAGTCTAGTCTCTCCCTCAATTGATAGCAAAGAAAAATACATGTACACTTAGTTACATGTGCAGGGAATAGTCACTTTCACAGTTCCCTGCACCATCTTGAAAGGTTCTGTGCCTTAATTTGGATCAAAGCAAGACGAACAGTGAGCTTGCAATGATAGAGACCTTTTTTTAAAACACAGGAATAAATAATCACAAATCTTTCTTTCAATGACCTACCTTCATTTCTAAGTTTCTCAAAGTCTAGGGAAGGGCTTCCACTGCTATTTGTATTCGTAGAAGCACTGTTATGCTTCCAAGTGGCTGTCACTGACTGCGGCTTTTTGCTTGCTGCTTTTTCTTGCTGGGATATTCTTAAAAGAGCTGCCTGAAATATTGTTGGTTGAAATCATAGAAAAGTCAAAAAGTTCTGGGTTTTTTTTTGTTTGTTTATCATTTAAGTTACAAGGGTGCTAAGCCAGGGGGCAAGGCTCCCCCCATCATCACTCTGTAGAAACCTTAAAATCTATGTACTCACATGATCAGTTCGACTCACCAATTTTCTAAAACAGGTTTTGCCCCCCTCCCTACATCCCCCCCTCCCCCCAAGGCAAAATCCTGGCTACACCCCTGAGTTATAAGCCAATCAAAAACCCTTATAAATGAGTAAATCCCCAGGGGTTAGAGGATAGTTGTCAAACAGTATTACCTCTCCTGCCCTCTGTGCACTTGTACAGGGAACAGCCCTTGGGGCTGGTGTACTTGAATGTGAAGTTGAGGGACGGTGACCAGTATTGCTCTCAGTCAAGGTGTGTCCATCACCAGCTTTCCTGAACTTGATCTCAAGCTTAGCTTTCTCGAAGAATTTCTTCATAGCTTCATGGATTCAAAATGTGGTCGTATATACCTTTTCCTTCGTATTTTACTGCTGAGTGGAATTTTAAAAAATGAGATGAATACAGCAAAAACAATTTATTTTTATAAAACATGAATTCACAACAATAAGACATAGCATTAGAATATATTCCTAAGGCAATCAAAATTAATTTTAAAAGCAAATAGAACAAAGAATAATATATTGAATATATTTTTACGATTATTTTTATAGCGCTTGTCATCATTCAATTTTGCACGAGATTTGCACGAGATTGGCACGAGGTAAAAATTTAAAAACATTCAAATTCATGCAAAATAAGACGAAGATTTAACACGATTCTTATCCTTCTATATAAATCCAATTTGATCTTGAACTTCATGGAATGAGATCGGGAGCTTTAAAAATAAGTTACCTGCCAGAGAACGAAAGATTTTTTTCCCTTTTCTATCAGAATGAATTTTCTCTCCTCGTTTATGTTGTTATTGGTGTAAGCGGATTATCTCTTCCGCTTATGCGCAATATTCTAAAACCACAGGCAACCCATAAACAGTTACCTTACACAAAAAACGACGGTAAAAAATAATACCATCACAATTTTGGTCGTCTCCATTTTTAGAAAAAACAGAGATGAGTTTCTAAAGGCAAAACCGCATAATACAGGTTAATTCAACCCGCTTTAGCGGCTTACATTTATCTGTTATTTTCGGTGGTGTCAGAGTGAATACATTTGACTAACAGAGGCATATCGTATTAGTGTAAACATAAAAAACGGAGGCTTTTGGCAACGCTGTATTCATCATTCATACTGCATGATACTGGCACGTAAATCTCGTACCCAGAGCCTGCGTTTCTTGTGGCCTGTGGCGAAGAACGAGGGCTCTGGCATAATCCATTTCTTGGCGCATGCGCAATATTCCGGAAGCGAAATATGATGAATGAAAATCATGCTTTCAAACAGAGTTCTGTGTTTACTTCCGATCAAAATGATAATTAGGAATGGGGAACACTTTTTTATCTTTGGCAAGTCTTTGAACGCATGCGCTCTTATACCGGAAGTCCAAGAAATCCTGGTCTCGAAAAATGGATTATGCCAGAGCCATCGTTCTTCTCTACAGGCCAGAAGAAACGCTGTTTTTCACTTGCGCAGATGATGATATCGCATCTTCCGATAGGCCTCCTCGAGAAAAATATTCTTCGTTTGACTTAAATTCATATTAATGGGTCTTCTCATGAGCAACAGATCGCAACCTGCAAGAAGCAGTTTAGCTCGACCGCTCCAAGATATAAAAAGTCTCAGCGGGAAAACGGCCATGCGCGCTAAAGTGGTACAATGAATCCGGTCGTCAAAACGATAGCCAACTGGGATAACTCTTATTACTGGGAAATAACTCCTTGGCGTAATATTTTCACATTTTAGACCACGTGTTTTATGCATGTTTGAGTTGTATCCATATAGTCACGTGTCTTCTCATGAGCAACCATTAAACAAAGAAGCGATACTCTAGGGAATGACACGTGGTTTGTACTATGGGAAAACTTGCAAACTAAAGAGGTGTATAGAGGCTTTGTACCATCACGTGATGGCAGCCATGACAGGAACAATTGAAACTGATCTAATCTGATTTACATAAGAAAGAATTCATGTTCCCAGTGGGAAAAGACTCTATTGTTGTGTCTCTTGTCGTGGCTGCCAACACGTGATGGTGCAAAGCCTTTATTGTGGGCTCCTTGAAATTTCTATACTTCTAGTGTGTAGCACTTATCCTTATTTGAAAAACACATTGGTTTATAGAGAGTGTGCAACCACATGACGCAAATATTCTTTGAGATGTGAATGACAATGAAACAGCCGCCATGTTGGTTAATCTAACAATATATCTCACCTTCCCCCTCGGTCTTAAAGGTACACTTAATAGCATATTGGAAGTATAAACCTTCACAACTTAGAGACGTATCACTCAAATCAAGAAATATTTTACCATTCAACTATTTACTTCATGTAGAATCAGTACTGAAGGTATTGTCGAAGGGTTCATTTGCACTTTAAGCTTCACGGCTCTCGAATGAAAAACCTTGTGGAATAAATCTTCTCGAAACAATATCGGTTTTTGCAACCGCGTTCCAACTCTTACACAATCTTGCTACTCTTATTAAGTCTTTTATGGAGAATTTGAGGAATATTTCTAGCAAAAGATCTTCGTTCATTAAAACTTTCTCTACTGCCATTTTGTCGACCATCTTAAAAAACGCCTGCGCTATAGAGGTCAGCGGTGAGGATCATCAACACAGGAAACCCAAGCTTTTCGATTATTTGCCATTGAAAAGATCAAAATTTTGTACATGTTTTGGTCAGGATGAACATTCTCTCATAAACAAGCTTCATGTGGTTACGAGAACGTACATGTCATTCCGTAAGTTCAATATATTTTTTCATATATTGTATCAAGTATTTAGAGTCCTAGAATCCTATCTAGAACCGACTTGCGTTAATCTTGATAACTCCACGTGGTTTGTCACGATAAAGAATATCACAAGCCTTCCTGTTATGATTCAATTTACTTAACTTATTATTCAAATACAGTTTAGATTGATATTTTCTTACCATACAAGCCTTTCACAACTTCAAGTCGCGTAAAAGATGGGCCAGCTCAACTAGGAACCGTGGACAGCTGTTTCGGCCTGCTTTGGGCCTCGTCAGCACGGTGTATCTAGTGAGCTGGTAGAATCCCACGAAAAAGTAGTACATGAATGAGGCGGTAAGTTATGAAAGGCTTGTATGGCACTCTTCTTCAGCCGTTTCATATAAGGCTCATAATTTGCCTATTACGCATGTTCTTATAAAATATACGAGCCATCCCACATACTCGAGTCTAGCATTGCAATACGAAAATGCGAGTAATTATCAGGTCCATAAGAAAAAAGCGTTTTGTCTATAGCTACATGTTCGAAAAAAAGACCCACGTGTGCAAAAGCACAAGTAAAGTAAGTCCTAACTTCATAATCCAGTTATAAAATATTTGATTTAATTGTTTTAAAGAACAAATACCAACACCTTCTTACAAACAAATGTATAACGAATAAACCCGGTAAATAATGTTCCAAAGTTCGAGCTAAAATATATTTTGAACTGGATTTATTTTGATCTTAGCCACAAGGGCGATATAGGTTGATTCCAGCCAGAAGGAAACATGGACTTGAAGTCAAAATCTTTGAAGAAATCCAAGCGATGGCTAGAAGAAAATAAAAAAATAAAAAACCAACATTAATACACTGCATATACTACAACAAAACATTCAAAGTTTTTTGAAATACCTGTATGAGAAACAGGGATTATCAGGAGAACAGGAGAGAACTAAGAGCAGCGCTGTTGACGGGCTGGCACAATAGATTTATCCCGCGTAACCTCAAGATTTAGCCCGAGGTCACGCGTGGTTAAACAAAAGTTTCTTTCTCATGATAGTGCATTTTCGTATGACTGTGAAAAGCTCAGTGCCGTGTCGTGACCATGATGTTTTCTAGAATTTTAATTGGCTGATTTTTTTCTCGCGCAATGTGATTGGTCTGAAAGTGCCGTGACTTTGGCGTGACCGTGTTCGCGTCTTGTTTATGCCGTGTTCTGGGTATTTGATTAGATGGAGAGTGAATTCTCGAGCAATGTGATTGCTCTGGCGTATCCCTAGTCGTGTCAAGAACGTGCTCGTGCCTTGAGCTTTTCACAGTCATACGAAAGCTGCTCTTATAAACCCGGCACCGTGTTGTAAGAGTCCGTATTGACTGGCAGGAACAATAGATTTATCCCTCGTGGCCTCGCGCTTTAGCTCGAGGTCACGCGTGGTTAAACAAAGACTTCTTTGTCATGGTACTAAACCCGGTACCGTGTTATAAGAGTCCGTCGGCTAATCGTTTGGTTCCGACACCGACAAACTTTTTGAAATAATGGGTATTTTCTCTTTCCATTTTCTACTAAGATAGATTCCCCAACCATTCCAATGATGTACTTACAAATCTGGGTAGGCAGTCTTAGAGGCAGGATACAGAGACTCGTAGATCTTGTTATTGTCAGGTCCATGTATAGCATAGGCATTGATCTTCCTCATTCCTGGTGGGAAGTAGTCTAATGGTACGATGGCTGTACCATTCCACGTCATGCTGTTTAGATCCTTACTTGCTGAATACCGCATCGGTAGCTTGGTCTGAAAAGGAAGTCACTCATAATTGCTTAACCTTGCTTATCTATATATCCATCACCCTTGTGCTAAATCCACATGAAGCACAGAGCGAAGAACAAGAGCCCTCGTTCTTCGCTACAGGTCAAAATAAACGTAGTCTCTGGGTACGAGATTGTTGGGGGAGGGGGTGGTGAGGGGCTTAGATAGGAAGTGATAAAATAACTAAGTTCTAGCAAGCTTACTGATTGCTCAAAATGTTTCTATTTTACTTCAATTATTATCTAATGTTTTTGAAGTATCTGAATCTCTGAAAGTGCTTTCACAATAAAAATAAAACAGTAGTATTAATCCATGAGCTTGTTATTTCATAACAGAGATAAAAAAAAATAAAAAAAAGATTTCTTTTTTTTTAATATATAGCACATAAGAATGAATGAGACCAAAAGTGAGTGCGTTTACTTTGGGCGTAAATAGACCTCTTCGGCTTTGGGTAATGTTTTCCCATTTCAGACCACGTGTCATTCCCTTGAGAATAAGATTCTTTGTTTGAGCTGTATCCATATTTATGTGTCTTCTCATGTGCAACCGAGCGCAAACCTTAAACAAAGAAATGATAGTCTAGGGAATGACATGAGGTCCGAAATGGGAAAACATTAGAGCCGAAGAGGTCTATTACGGTACCCCTTATATTAAGGACCAGTTGGTTCCATCAAAAGGCACCCTTAAACATTTTGAAGTAAACCTACTGAGCAGTGTCCATGGTAGTAGAATGGTTCTAAGTTCTTGTAAACTGTGTTTTACCTTGAATGGTTTGCGGACTCCATCAAGTAGAAGAAGAAGATGTGGGCCATGACTAAATGGAAACAAGAGATCGTACGAGACCTTTAATGTAACATCAAAAGCCATTCTCTGACTCTGTCATAGAGAATGTGTAAATAAGGATACCTGATAGAGGGTGTGGATGTTTAACTGTTAACTGAAAATTGGCCTAAAAATGAGTAGTTAACTGACAATTCCCCTAAAACTAGTAGTTAACAGATAACTGTCATATTCCATTATTTTGGTAATATTATGGCAAGTGCTTATAAAATGATTAACAGTTAACTGACAATTGGCCTAAAAATCAGTAGGTATCTAACAATTGAGTACACCCATCCACCTATTCACAAACGGCCCTGATAGAGTCCAAATCTTCTATGAAATTTGCAAAATGTTTTATTATTATTTTATTAACTTACGGTGATACTTCTAGTTCAAGATACTTCTCTTTCTCACCCAGGAAAAACATTTCAGCAACTGGAAGAAATTAAATACACCTATGAAAACATGTAGGATAGGGAGAAGGGAGTGGAGAGGAACGGATGAGCGAGGGAGAAGCGGAGGGAGAAACAACGGGAAAAATCTAGGATAGGGAGAAGAGAGAGCCACGAAAAAGGAAAAAGAAAGAGCGAGGGAGAAGCGGAGGGAGAAACAACAGGAAAAATCTAGGCCTAGGGAGAAGAGAGCCATAAAAAAGGAGAAAGGGAGGAGGGACATTGAAAAATGGCAAAAAGAATAGGGGAGGAGAATTTTTGGGACAAAAAAGGAATTTTTTTGTTTTGAAGCCCAGATTGGAAAGCTAAGTAGTGTATCTTTATTGTATTTTGTTTTTATATTGTTCATGTTTATTTCGGCTAAAGCCTCGTGTGTATACTGCACATTAATACAAGTCACATAAGTGGGATATTCCTTTGCGTGACACGGCAAGTCATATACGTCAGCCCAATCACAGTGAGCGAGAATATGCTCTCCACCTAATCCAATACCCAGAACACGGCACAGACCCGGCACTGCATGCCAGGCCAATAACATTGAGCAAAATATTAACAAAAAATAATAAAAACAATCAGCCAATAAAAATTATAGAAAAGAAAGAAAAAAAAAACGGTTTGTTAATGCACGCATACATCACTGTAATACGAAAACTGCTCTATTATATGGACGGAGGTTTTTTTCATTCCTAGTCTCACCTTCGTAGTTCCACAGCTGCCAGCAAGGCTGCCCTGCAGCACACGGGGGTGGTGCTGGCTGGTTAAACAATGGGCCACTCACTTCAAGGCGAACATTAGTGTTGTCTTCTGCGCTGAGCTTGAACTTGATCGGGGCATGCTTTATGGGTTTGCCATCCCACTCGGTCAGAATGGAAAACTCATACTTCTACAAGAATATAAATGATAGTGAACCATCAGTGGCTATACTACAATTAAAAGGGCTCAAGCTTAGCCTACAGGAGCGGCGGAAGCTGAAAATCATAGGTGGGGCACTGAAATATTATCTTTAACGCTATGTGATAATGACCGCTGTTTTCGGTTTGATTGCGGACGCATGCGCCGTAAAACTATATGACTGCGAACAATATTTTGTGGGAGGGGGGCTAGGTCCCCAAAAACAATTTCGTGGGAGGCACCTGCCCCCCCCCCCCCCCCCCCCCGGTTCCGCCGTGCCTGCCCTACTGGGTTCAAGGAGGGTAAGCTTGAGACGTTGTGACTGTAATGAGGAAAGACAATAGAAATTTTTACCCTGGGCATAATGTTTTCTCATTACATACCCATTTGCATTCCCTAGAATATCATTACTTTGTTTAACGATCAAGAATATAATTATTCTCATTTGCATCAAATTTAACATCTATTCTCATTCAAAGTCTTTCCAATCTCAAAATTTTTAGTAAAACATGAAAGCATACTCCTAGACATTTGATAAGTAAATAAAATATAACTCTAATATTCAAATGGATGGATGGATGGATGGATGGATGGATGGATGGATGGATGGATGGGAAAATGTCAAAAGTATATTAAGCCCATCGAGACGTATATATGTAAAATTTTGCTCGAGAAGAAACTTTTGTCGTGGAGATGCTTTCCATTCTTTTGCACGAAGTTGATTGACAAAACGACCATCTACAAGTATCATTCACATCACTAACAAAATGAAGCTTTCAAAATAAATATAAAATACAAATACCTTTGGGCACTGTGTGGATCCACATCCAAGAAAAAAGAGCACGAATGATAACAAGAAAACGAGCAACATGATGGCTAGTTCATCTAATGCGACTGATCAGTTAACCTTATGCTATATGGTCTTAAAGTCGCTCCAAAAAAGTTTATAAAAAACACAAACACAGCTAAACTAACTACGAGAGGTCTGTCAGAAACCAGTCCTGACAAATCCCACAGCTGATTTGGTCGTGTAGTCGGGTTTTTGATTCTGTTTAATTTCTCGGACAACCAACACCAGAAAATTTGCTTAAGACATACAGACTATTGTATTGTCTAGTGCTCACTGAGGTACTAACTTCATATGTCGTGTACACGAAGGTGACATAGAAGTCATAGTAGACAAACACTGTCAAAACTAGTACTATTTTCGGGAAATTAATTTGGATCAAAATATCTAGCCATTGCTTGGAATTTAGATGCAAATCTGTTGCGAATTAGCGACCAATACCAGTGTAGATGGAGTTAAGATAAACAAAAGCTAGTGAACAGTGAAAACATTTTGGTTTTATGCGGGTACCAGAAATAGAATTCGGAGTACATTCCAGAGTTTCATATCGGGGGAGGACTGGGTCGAATCGTGAAAACGATGCCATAAATATCTCCATTTCCAAGTGATTTTTGTTCATTCGAGCAAAACGGGGCTGTATTTGTCGAGATGAATAGTATGGTACAACTACATATATTATAATGGTTTATTTTAACCAACCAGCCTGCTCAACAGCTGTCCAGTCCCCCCAGCACCTACACTTGATAGGAATGAACTTGGC
This sequence comes from Actinia tenebrosa, assembly GCF_029948245.1. Taxonomy (NCBI): domain Eukaryota; kingdom Metazoa; phylum Cnidaria; class Anthozoa; order Actiniaria; family Actiniidae; genus Actinia; species Actinia tenebrosa. Next base: position 8,212,481 of record NW_028292574.1, read on the forward strand.
AAAGAGGTTTGCACCATCAAGTGCCCTCGCCCATTATACAGCTTGGACTGCTTGTGGTTAGATGACAGAACAATAAAATCCTTTTGCTCTTGGGAATTGAATTATTTTTCATGTAAAAAGATTGTATTGTTCCTGCCATCTAACATGGCTGCCGTCACGTGGTGGTGCTAAACTCTATATCTCACCTCATTGGCTCTGACAAACGTTCTATCCATTGGCGGGCTACCAGGTGCAACACCTGTGAAAATATTTACACAAATATCAAACACCGATGTTTGTAGGTGGGTAGCTATGGTAACTAAGAAAGTCTACTGGTGAGGAGGGTCTGCTGGGGAAAAAGAAGCTCTGGGGGTTTTCTCCTTCCGCAAAACCTAAGAAGTTAGTTCCAATTCAAACTGTGATTTAGCCGAGCCCTGACTGAGGATGTTTCAGAGTTTTATCTGTGAGTTAGCCATGCCCTGAATTAGATAAGCCCATAGGTTGTTTCAGGGTTTGATCTGTGAGTTAGCCATGCCCTGACTTAGATCAGCCCAGAGGCTGTTTAGGGTTCGATCTGTGAGTTAGCCATGCCATGACTTAGATCAACCAGAGGTTGTTTCAGAGTTCTATCTGTGAGTTAGCCATGCCCTGACTTAGATCAGCCCAGAGATTGTTTCAGGGTTAGATCTGTGAGTTAGCCATGCCCTGACTTAGATCAGCCCAGAGGTTGTTTCAGGGTTCGATCTGTGAGTTAGCCATGCCATGACTTAGATAAGCCCAGAGGTTGCTACGGGGTTCCATCTGTGAGTTAGCCGTGCCCGCGGGCTCAATAAAGTTTGAAGTTTAGATCACGTCTCACCCCGCTTACCACAGAACCCACAAGACTTTGGGCATCTTTTTCTCATGTACTTTTTGTTAACAGTGCAATAACCCACGTATCTAGAGAAATATTGACACTTGTTCTTGCGTTCGTCTTCACACTTCGGAATGAAAGCTTTGTCATGTCCTACAAGGAAATAAATTAAAATACAAAAGAAGATAAAAAAATGTTCCGCCGAAATCCGAAGTCCATGTTAATTCCTTTGAAACAATACTAGCGAGAGAAAAAAAAAAAAACGAATCATTTTAGAGTCAGTGATCAATTACAGGAAGCCCAAGCTCAGTAGGTTACAGCGTATGTTTAAAAAAGCTTCTTGGTGCTCAGTTGAGTAATAGACCCCTTGCATGTGACGTCAGTTTAGTGGACAAAACAAAAGAATTTCAATCTCCTGAGTGATGTCCTCCAAATGAACACTTTTAGGTTAATATGGAAATACAAAAGAAATCGCACTTTTTCTCGATAGAATTTGTGGTATTTCTTTTGTGTTTCCATGTTAGTCTCGCATCCACGATACTTTTGAGAAGGATCAATTGAACTGCATTCCGAAGTACTGCAAGGGGTCAATACGACATTTTGGAAGCGCCCAAAGCACGAAAGAAGTGTAAAGAGAGTCGTGGGCGAGTGCTTTTGACACTTCTTTCCTGCTTTCGGCGCTTCCAAAATGTTGTATTGCTAAACGGAGCAAGGATAAAAGCTATCTTATTTGTTTTATTATATAGAAAGAAAAAAATGTGTTGAAGTTTTCAACCCTGTTTTCTAAAACTTCTTTCTTTGCTAAGTTGGGTGCGCGGAATCGTTTGGCGTTATGCAGCAACCGTGCTCTGTTGTCGACTAATAAAGCACAGTTCTCGACCAATCAGAGCGCGTGTACTATTTAAATCATAAACTAAATGTGGTCAATGAAAAACCGCTTTTTGCAAGATTTTTTAGGAAAATTGTTATTGTCACAAAATCCAGATTGGGCTCCCTTATTTCGTCGAGTGCAGTGCAGTAAGAAAAAAAGGGCTATGGGTACGAGATCGCTAATTCGTTAAATTGCATGCATGGAGCATGCGCAGAGGTTTTTTTTCTTATGGCTCCTTTGGATCGATAGGTTTCCTCACACAAGAAAAGCAGTTTGAAGAGATGTATTACATGTTTTACCTGGGCTATGTGTTGGTGGTTCAGCGGTTTCTTGATCATGCGTAAAGAGAATAAGAGGAAGGCATTCCTTTTTTAACAAGTGATTTACTTATTATTAATCTGAGCATTATTTATAAACTTTTGTCATATTTTACATTTTTTTATTCGTAGTTTTTAGGTTAAGGCATGGGTTAAGTTGACAACACATCGGGAGTAGATAATGAGATTCAAATACTTTTATCAGCGGATTGAAACCCAGAAATATTCTCCTTCACAGTTCCCTGCGCTATCTTGAAAGTTTGCCATGCCTTTGCATCATCGAAGCGAGACGAACGGTGAGCTTGCAATGATAGAGACCTTTTCAACGCCTTGAACAATTATTCTCATGTCTCTATCATTGCAAATTCACCGTTCGTCTCGCTTCGATGCAAAGGCAAGGCTACTTTTCAAGATGGTGCAGGGAACTGTGAAGGGGATCATTGCAAACATAACAATCTTTACTCACCACAGAATCCACATGATTTTGAACAGTATTCATGCATGAAGTGCACATGATATTTACAGTAGTTGATGTTGTCTTTGACATAGTTGGCGCACTCCTTTAGTTTGTCCACGCAAACTGAAAATTAAACACCAAAGATATATTAAAGCGCTTTAAAGCATTAGAGTTTAGAGAGAAGGGATAAGCGATGGTTTAAATAACCACACAGAGCTAAAGAATTCCTATTTCTCAATGATCGGGTAAAATTTCGAGGCTTTATTTCACGTTTCAATGATTTTATTGAAATTTTTGATGAATCCCCCTACATTTCCTTATAACATGACACCACAGAAACCCAGCTTGGGCTACCTGTGATTGCAGCATAGTGTCTTGTACTACAACTGCCTGCAGATTCCCCTTAACACTTTGTCTTGCTTGATTACTTGGCATTTCAGACCACGTGTCATTCCCTAGAGTATCATTTCTTTTTTTAACGATTGCGCACGAGAAGGCACAAATCATGAATATGGATACGACTGAAACTAAGAATCTTCTTCTCAAGAGAATGGCATGCGTTCTGAAATTAGTAAACTTTACACCAAAGTCGATTCGGTACAAAGAACTCTTCACTTTCGGCGAAAAGTTTTCCAATTTCAGAACCACGTTTCATTCCATATAGTACGATTTCTTTTTTATCGTACGGCGCACGAGAAAAAGCATGAATATGAAGACGACTCAAGCAACAATCTTGTTATAAACAGAGAATGACCCCAGGGGTGAGAAGCGAGGTCACTACCACTCTGCCACCCTTGAATGAGGACTGTTTTTTGGGTTAATTTGCAACGTCCCCTGTGATTAGTTAGGTTTAGGGGCGGGGTTGGGGAAAGGTTATTGTTTTCTATTGTTCTACACATGTGTGCCCTCCAATAGGATCACATCTTGCAAATTCGTGAAAGACGAACCTGCTTTTCCACCCCAGTTTTACCTGATTTCTTGGTCTTGGATCTAAGATGTGATCGTATTGTAGTCGGTAATATTGTAGTACGAGCCACAGCATCGATGTTCTGTTGTCTGGTATTCAAAGGCACCGTAGTTGGAGTATCATCAACTTCCACATCTTGATTCTCAGTAACAGTACTAGGGATTTCTGTTATTGGTCTTTCCGTTGATGAAACCGTTGTCTTGACTTCTGCAGTACTTTCCTCTGCGCTCGTTTGTGCTTCAGTAACTTCACTAGGAGTAGCAACTTTGATATCTGTTTTCGGATTGCCTGGGCTCGGAGCCTCGGTAACTGGGCTTCCTGTGTTAAAGTTTGGATCAATAGTGTCTGCGTTTTCTGTGGTCGGGCTGGTATCGTTGGGAACTGGATGTTTTGTACTTGGACTGGAAGCGTAACTATCTGGTCTAGCAGTACTGGGAATATCAGTGGTAACTCTTGGCTTAGAGCTCGAGACTTTAGTGTCCAGATTTTCAGTACTTCTTGCGGTGTTTGCATTTGGGACTCTATCGAAGACGCTCGGAGCTGTCGTTTGTATAGCTTCTTGTTTTGCATTAGACGTTGCCCTAGCAGTACTTTTATAATCTGTAGTTATTTCAGCTGGTTTTCTTGTAGTCTCTGCGCCATCAGCTGAGTTTTGTACCTTAGTAGAAGACGCTTGAGCCAAGCTGGGGCTCTCAGACAAACGGTTATCACTAGTCGTAGGGAATCCAGTCTCTGTCGTTGAAGAAGGGACGCTAGTTGCTATGGAATCTGGAAACGATGTCTGTGAATTTGTCTCTGTAACATCAGTTGATTTTGCAGCCTCGGTATTGACTTCTAATGAGCTAGTTACCTTTGTTGGTTTGCTCGTTGTATCCTGACTTTGTGTGATAAAAGTAGATGTGGTTGTATGAACAATATTTATTGACTGTGTTTTCAAACTAGACCCAGTCGTTTGGGGTTGGTCTTCTGATGTAATAGTCCTATCAGTTTTTGAATCAGTCGTTAGTAATTCATTTTTCCTCGAGTCTGACAATGTTGTTGCCTTGTGGGGTATTTCTGTGGTTTCTGACGAAATTCGTGAATCAGCAGGAGATGTCGTTGTTGCGTTAGGGGATGTTTCTCGCTGATGTGCGTTCCCTGTCGTACCCCGCGTATTAACGGCACCTTGAAAGACCCTTGTCATTTCTCGTGGTGTGCTATCGGTGGAAGGAGAGATTTCTTGGGTGATTTCTTCATTTGTTGGTCCATAAGTATGTTGTGGATGTACAACTGGCTGGGTAGTCCCCTCGGGCGAATAACCTTGATCTTCTGTTGAACGAATTATCCATGTTAGATTCTAGAATGGAACTTTATCGCACATCGACACAACAAGCCTTCGTTGCACCCGCATAAATTTATTCTCAAGCACTTGAATGCGAAGCCACGCGTGATGGAATAATGGCTGCCGCGTGAAAAGGGCCAATAGACCTCTTTACCTTGGCGTAATGTGTTTCCATTTCAGACCACGTGTCATTTCCTACAGTATTATTTCTTTGTAACGATTGCGCATAAGAAGACACACGAACCCAAACAAAAAAATTTAAAAATTTACAAAAAGATTTTTTGCGGAGTGAGAAAGAGCGGTGAATCCCGGCGGAAAAAGAATTGAAGCACAGGAGGGAAACAACAAACAACTCTACTCAAATACGACACTGAGCTTGGCAGGACTTGAATCTAGTCGAATTATAAAGAGGCAAGCGCTCTCAACTCTACGCCACCCGCGCTTCCCTAAAAGCAGTGGTATGTGCGTTGGCTAACAAACGACTTCCGTGGTGTTAAAACGCTCGCCTCTCATCTCTGAAGATCAGGGTTTAAACTCCCAGTCACCCCATGTAAGCTGAGTTCGTTGGTTCCCTTTCTGAATAGACCCTTTTCGAGTTCCAAATTACCGCTGTGTTTCTTGATTACAGACTCATTTACTCAGGCTAAGCCTCGAATCAGTGTGTAATTACTCGCACATACCAACGGTAAAGTAAAGAATGCACAAGTTCAACAATACGAACACTTTGAAACTTGACGGACCTTGACTGGAAAACGTGAATATTCTTCACGAAATCGAGGCTTAGCCTGAGTAAATGAGTCTGTAATCAAGAAACACAGCGGTAATTTGGAACTCGAAAAGGGTCTATTGCATCCGAGGGTCTTTCCAGTCCGATGGTTTTCCCTCCTTCCTCTCAAACCGACTCTAACTAATTGAAACCGTTGCTAGAGCTGGGCCCTGGGGTCATATAAGGATTGTAAAGCGGCTGCAAGAGGCGCCTTCACATGCCTTCAGTTCTTCCCCCTTGTGCTGCGCTAACGCTTTACTTTGCGGTGGTGATTGGCGATGACAAGTTTTATCATTATTTTTCATTTCAATGAAGTATACTCACCGCAAAAACCGCAGGTTTTAGCGCAATACTTGCTTCCGAATGATTTGCGTATCTGACATTCCTCAGGGGTGAAGGCTTTGCAGTCATCAAGCTCATCCTGACAGCCTGTTACAGTAGCAAAGAATTTCATTAAACGCAAGCATTTGACACAAGACACTATGCATGAACCTTAGCCAAGGCTATCAGTTACCCACAGCACGAGAAGATCGTGAAACGTCGCTCTGAAAGCGGGGCTGCGCGCCAAAATAAAAACCATTATTGATAAATATTCTTGGATGAGATTCAAAAGCTCTGATTGCTTTAACCCTTCGCTGGTGAGTAAAGAGTATCTTTCTTTTAAGTAATAAAGAGTTTTCAAGTGCCGTCACATCAACCATATTGGTGTACCAAAACAATACATTTTCTATGTTCCGAGAATTTTTATGCAAAAATTGTGAGAAAAATCTTCTACTGAAAAATCAGCTATGTCCCAGCAAACCTACATTAATTCCTTAAATAGGTTCACCAGTGTTATTGATTGAGAAAAAACTTTTACATTCAGTTACTCACCTGGCTTTTTAACCGGTAGGAGAAAACCTGGGAAAGAAATTGCAAAATAAGAGTTGGATACCGCGATACTCCAGTTTCGAGTTCTCTTTGCTCAGTCTTAGCCTCGTTTGTGCGTTATAATATTCAGCTATTCAACCAAAACCCTTAGCATTTTAATCAATTTGTATTTTTTCGTAGTGCGTACATTCCTTACTATACATACAATGGACCTTAATAAAACAAAAGAACACATTTGTACACAATCGAGGCTAAGACTGAGCAAAGGCGAACTTGAAATGGGAGTATTCGTACATGTTTGGTTTACTGTACTCAGCGTGTTTTGTGGGAGGAGTCTTTATAGCAAGAGTAGAAAGCTGAAATAGAGGCTTTGCACCATCACGTGGTGGCAGCCATGACAGGAGCCACAACAATAGAGTATTTTCCAACTGGGAAGCTGAATTCTTTCTCATTTACAATTAGATTAGGCCAGATTCAACTGTTCCTGCCTCCTGTCATGGCTGCCTTCACGTGATGGTGCAAAGGCTTTATAGCAACGACTGTGAAGGAAAGTTACTGGGAAACGCATTTGTTTTGAAACACTATCCCGAGTGGAGACATTTGAAAGTGGAGGTCTATCGTATTAGGGCGGCCAGCAAAAACGGAGGCTTTTAAAGACGCTGAATTCATTCACACCGCGGTACATATTATCCCGCGTGCACAAATGACGATAATGCACTATTCTCGATCGTATATAGCTTCGTTTTAGATCGCTTCAGTGTGAACGCCTATGAAAACGCTAAGGTGGAGGCGAAGTTTTCAATGCATTTTCGGTGAGAAGAAAGCAGAGCGTTTCCAAAGCGATAGCTATTCAAAATCTACGACGGCGACGTCAACCGGAAGTGTAAATAACTTCACTTTAGGGTTTCGCGCCCTAAATGTCTGTCTTCTCTGTGGATGAGTTGACCTTACTGACGATGTTTCGAATAAAATCTCCTTTGAACAGAACCCCAAAGAGAGATTATTTACATTTCCGGTTGACGTCGCCGTCGTAGATTTTGAAAATCTTAAGGTCAAGCTCAAGTAAGGGGAACGTAGCCTTAGAAAGAGGTTTATGTCGACTCCTCCCCAGTTGTCTATCTGATATATCCGAAAGGGGAGTCCCGAAAGGGTCTTATTTCTCCCCTTCTCTTGGGGTATTAGAGAGAAGACTGGGGACATACGAATCAGAGGTTTATATGTTGCAGTGTAAACCCTTACCACACATCTGGCAAGTGTTGGAGCAGTACTTTCTGAAGAATCCATTGAGTCCAGTACATTGAGATGGATTCTTTATAAACACTGAACAGTCGGACAATATGTCAAGGCAGCCTAAAAATATAAAACGACAATTTAAAAATATTTGTGAAGAATGACCAGAAGAAGAACAGGCTCTTAGTTTCTCTCTTCGGGTCACAAATACGTTTGAAATCAGGGATTGCAACTGCAAGGCAGCTATTTTAATTATATTGCGCGACAAAATTGCGAGAAAAGTTGCAAGGGACTGGCCTGGTGTAACATACTCTGTCGGCGCAACTGTGCAATAAATTTAATGCAGCGCACTGGTTTTATTGCACGACATAACAGTTGCGAGACAAGTTACAAGAAAAATGGTGCAGTTTATCAGCAACTTTAGTCAGTCTTTGAATTAACCAAAACTTGTCATACACCTTAATCCAAAATGGTGCACGGCAGGTTGAAAACGAGGCATCCAGGGCCAAATTTACAAATTTAAAGTATTTTCTTATAATTTGATGCTGCAAAATTATCGCGTTCCTGAATGTAAGAAGAAAAGAAAGACAGAACAAGTGAACAAGTGTTTACTTTGCATTGACAACATATTTTTTCTTTGCATTTGACCCTGGATGCCTCGTTTACATGTAACACACTTGGCTATGCGCCATTTTGGACTTAGGTGTATAAAAGCTCTATACTATGACTTTAGTCCTGACATTAGCCCCTTCTTTCAACGCTCCACTTTTTTGTTTTAGTCGCGAAAGCACAGAAATCCCAAAAAAGTGGAGCGATGAAAGAGTGGACCAGCTCATTAGTGAAGATATAGAAAACGCGCGCGCGTGCTGTGTGCTGTCATAAAGCACGCGGGGGTTGGCAGAACACGAGAGAAGTGTTAGGAGAAGCACGACGCGTAACGGAGTGCTTCTGGACACTTCTCGAGTGTTCTGCCAATCCCCAAGTGCTTTAGGACTGCACACAGCACAGCAAGCAAGTTTTTTTTTCTTTTATAAAATACAAATTACGATAATAGATAGGAATGACGCAACGGAAAGTGCGCGCGCGTGCAATGTGCTCTCATAAAGCACGCGCTCCAAACCAATCAGAACGCGACATTCATAACAGTTATTTTATAAAAGGATATACACTTCGAAATGATTAAAATCATGGTAAGATTAGGGGATGAACTCACAGAATCCGCATGTCTTTCGACAGTACTTCTTCATGAGGCGGCCATCGAAGAGATTACATTGAGTCTGACTCTTGATGTAGGTGCGACAATCTTCTAGCAGGTCTTCACAAACTGAAAACAAAAATAGAAACTAAGAATTACCAAAAAAAAAAACACGTCCTCTTATTTGTAAGCTACAAAAATATACAAATTGAGCTACTCAAACATAAAAATATATATTAAAAAAACATGTGTTTCTACATACTTTCATTATTGTATGAATTACCTGGGGGGAAAATTGAAAAGGAGAAGATTAAAAAACAATACGGAAGAGGAGAGGGACGGGATGAGGCAGGGAGGGAGGTGTAAGGAAGGGAGGGAGGGATGAGGATAGGAAGGAAGGAAGGAAGGAATCCCAGACATCTCGTAATACTCTGCGCAATGATATTTCCTTGTTGGATGTAAATATGTAAGCAAACTAAAGGGAATTCATATATTAGGATTTAGAAACAAAATAAGGAAGGTAGGTAGGAATGGAGTAAGGAGGGAAGGGAGGAAGGGATGAAGGGAGGAAGGAGAAGGCAGGAGGAAACATGTTAAAGAGAAATGAATAGAGAAATTGAGGGAGTAAGGAAGAAGGAAGGAAGAAGGAAGGAAGAGATATCAAGAAAATATAAAGATTATATTTTGTTTCTTACCAATTCCTGATGTTTTACCGATCGATACGTCATCTTCTGCCCCTTTGAAAAAAAAAAGAGAGAAAGAAACTAGTTCATTAGTGTGTAGTCTCCTTAGCAGGCGCTACTAGTGGCGTCACTAGTTGCCATGTTGATCACCTTTACCCATAAAAGTAAGGCAAACACACGAAACTCAAATATTTTCCGTCATCTTTGTTTTGTTTTTAAAGGACATTGGCAATATAGAAAGACGCAGTCTGTTTAAGGCTCACACTATGATGCAACATTAAACATATTATTTTTTCGTGAAGAAACCGATATAGTGGGAAATAAAACGCAAATTAATTTGACCAAAATTCTTTAGCGTCCGCCATCTTGAATAGTCTGTTGAAATAATTAACTTCCATATGACGTCATTAGCAGGGTAGAATGGAAACAGACCTTGATTTTCGGACTAGTTTTTGGAGAAAGTGAACGTAAAAATTAGTTTCTAGTATTCTTTTATGTAAGACTATGAAGCCGTAAACTGGGCAATACATTTTGTTTTCATCTTGTACGACCAGATGTTTTAATGCTACCCTGCTAATGACTTCACGTGAATAAATTTGCATGTTAAAGATTTTCAAAATGGCGGAACAGGGGACGACTAGGGACGAGTAACAATTCGTTTTCTCGCCACCCTTACAATCCAGGTAAAACACCACCATAAAGACTATTTATGTATATACTTTTAATAATAGGTTGCTTGAATTATATTGCAAATGTCCTTTAAAGTGCTTATAAGCCTTTATACAATATTTTCAGAATTGATTCTTTAAATAGTGAATAGTTGATTGTGAAAATAATTCGTTATTTGAATGTCGGGTCTTTGAGATACGAAGGCTTATATTTCCAATATGTTAATGACTATGACGTAACATAAGGGATTTGAGTTATTTTGTGGCAACTTTTAATATTGAACGCTGGACATTTTAGAGAACAAATTTGTAATAACCTTTACGTGAGTCACGAGTAAAAGGGTGATGCTTTTAAAATACTGTAATCCAGAACGAGTGCAGCGTTGTATATTAAATGATCCCTTATGTTACATCATAGTCATTAACATTTTGGGAATATGAACCTTCGTATCTTAAAGACCCGACATTCAAATGACGAAATATTTTCACAATCAACTATCCACTATCTAAAGAATCAAATCTGAGAATATTGTGTAAAGGCTTATAACCACTTTAAGGTGATTGTCTACTTTTGGTAAACAATTTAAACGTTTTTTAAAACTTCGATTTTCCGAATTAAAATTTAATGCTGATTCCAAATCTGGAAAGCAAAATTAGGTGTCCCGAGCTTGTTTTCGAGATAATCAGCATTTAATGGAAGCCTACGCACGAGCTTTTGGAGTAAAACTTGCGCCACCGGATTTATAAGATAATAGTTATTTGCAGACTATATCATTGCACGAATGAGGGCTAGTCAATCATTCTGAAATAATACATGGATATTTTCAACAAAAAGACAAAGAGATACATTGATTTGTCATATTTTGTAGTTTCGGTGCTCTTAAAAAATCTCATAAAGTCGAACACAAATCCCTAAAAAAATCTATTTTTTCATGTGTTAGAACTATAAACTTTTTCTAAAATGTTGATATAACCTAGATTTTTAGGAGTTTTTTCGAATGAGCTATTAAAAAATACAGAGTCCCGTGCAAAATTTGAGGGTTTTGCACTGTTAAGCTCAAAACGCGTATGGTTCTTCAATAAAATCTTGTAGATTTTTCAGCGGTTTTTGAGCGCGCGCACATCGTGGGCTCATAAATCGAACGTTCAAAAGTAGGCAGCCACCTTAATGTTACATATTGTTAATATTATAAGGTTGCATTTGTACTTACTGCATAGTCTGCAGGATTTTTTGCAGTGTCTTATCATGTAACCTCTTGCGTATCCACAATATCCTGGAAATTGCGCCCACTTTCCACATTGAGGGCGAATATCCATACACCCATTCTCTAAGTAAGTAAAACAGGATTGCGAGAATTTTTTTAGGCGTTAGTAAAGACGCGATTACATGGAGCAATTTGGAGCAACTCCGTTGCGATACAAGTTACAGAGAAAAATTGCTCCATATATCCTACAGTGCAATTAAAAATTTGTGCAACAGTTAAAGTTGCAGTAATTTTTGCAAAATGTAGAATTCCTTTCTACTTTTGGCAACGATTGGGTCTCCGTTGCATGCAACTTGTAAACACTATTGCAATTGCCATTGCAATTCCAACTCGACCCATTTTTCGAAAAAGCAAAACCTTAGAATGTTTAATCGGTAAGGTCAATGCAGAGAAGGGAAATCTCGGTTGATTTTGGAGATATACAATTGTGGAGCATCTGGAGCATTATGTTAGAGTTATTTACCTTCGACGGTGGGATCGTAATTAGAAGCGTAATGCATCCATGGATATGGTTCTACAAAAACACGAAAAAACATAAGCATGGTTAATGATTCGTAGGGCAGATTTTTATAGGAGAAGGGCGGGGGGGGGGGGGGGGGGGTGGGGGGGGGGTGGGGTCCATAAAGATCAAGGATGACGGTGATGGATTATAATGGACGTATTCCTCTTCCTGAAGCGCTTGAAAGCGGGGAAAAAATATTGTTCCCGTCAACGTGATGGCTGCCAATTAAGAAAGGTCGTTATGATGGAGATGTTGATGGTGATGATAATGATGATAGCGATGATAGATGACGATAGTAATGACAATGTTGAAGGTGATGACGGTGGTGATGACAATGTTGGTTGTGTTGATAACGATGGTGGTGTGTGATGTTGATGATTATGATGATGATGCTAATGCTGATGATGATCTTTATTACCGTTATTGTTATACTTATCATGTTATGATGACGATGACGATGATAATGATAATGATGATGGTGGTGATGATGATGATTATGATGATGATGCTAATGCTGATGATGATCTTTATTACCGTTATTGTTATAATTATCATGTTCGCCATCCTGGAACTAATTCAGTGTTTATACAAAAAATATTCAATGTCTGTCAACACATGTACATTATGCACCAGAAGCCAGTTCAGATCAAAATACGACAGGTTATCTCAATATAGTATTGCCACAGGTCAAATGAAATTGTGTAACCGTCTAATTTCTATGCGCTTCAACCAATATGGATCGTGGACGGCGAAGCTTCTACATGTGGCAAAACAAACTTGAGCTCTCGCTATTTCTGGTATGCAATTATTTCGAAGATTTTTACACGTTGAAATTTCGAATTTTCCGGTTGCTCTTTTACTTCGATTTTGTATCTAGATATTCATGTGTTTTGACAGTGAAGGTCCGTGGAATTTGTGTTTGTATTGTTGAAGTTATGCACTCTCGTACAAAAATACTTTAGTTTGTTGGTAATTGTGCATATTCTGACGCTGAAATGAGGTCAACCTTGAGTAAACGAGTCTCTACTCAAAGAACGCAGTAGAAATATATAAATTCTAATAAGGTCTATGATATCCTTGAAATTTAATCCGAGCTAAATTAATTTGCTTTCTTGCCGTAATCCGTCGAATAATCTAGAAAGACCACCCTGGTTTTTTTAATCAGTTTTTAAGCTTCCTACGAGATGTATATCCGTAGGGTGCCACACTTTGGCTATGATACAAAGAAAACAAACTATGTAGTAGGTAGATCAAAATTTCTTAAATATTTTTCAGGTCGATGATTTTTATTTTTCTTATTGCTAGTCTAACGAGTGGCATCTCTTGGGAATATTTGTCGAGATGTAGGGCGGATGACCCTTATCAGGACTCAACAAAAGTGGAATGGGAGGGGTGGATGGAAAAAGTGGATATTCTTGTTTCTCTTGTCTTCCTTCCTTCCTTCTTCCCTTCTTCCCTTCTTTCCTTCCTTCCTTCCTTCCTTCCTTCCTTCTTTCCTTCCTTCCTTCCTTCCTTCCTTCGTTTATTCCATGCCTGCTTTCTTTGAGACGAAAGAGAGAAGAAATCATTGCAGTCATTTTAGTCATACAACGATAACTATGACTTGCCAAACACCCTATCTAGACATTTCCCAAACCAAATATTATTAATCCTCTTAAAGAAGCCTATGACATGAGCCCTTTACGACCATGTGAAATGGCGGTCCCGTCTGAGTATGTGCAATGTTACGTCGTCATAGCCGCCATGTTCGTTGACGATAACAAAGCATTCCTCATTAGCTTCTCATTGTTTGATCAACCAACATGGTGGCTGTTTCATTGTTATTCACATCTTAAGGGATTTTGAGTCACATGGTTGCACGCACTTTATTGAACGATTCACATTCGATTCCAAGATGTTTTCGTGCCTAGTAGATGAACTATATTAGTGACCTGATATGTATGTGCTTAATCATAACCATGCGTGATAACTAAGTGAAAACACTTGGATAAGTCCCTAGATATGACATTACTGGTAAGATTACACTCTATACTACATAACGAGGGATATAAATATATATGGAGCCCTGTAAGTTCATATGGGTCGCATTTTACATAGCCTACCGATGTTTTTAAATTAAAATGCGGTATGAACTCTGTATAGAAAGAATAATTAACTTTCGCCACTGTCGGGGCAGCTTGTTGTATACAAATAGTATAGAATGAAAATAATATTGATAGCTAAAATAAGGCTTAAAACCGAACCATCTAGTCAACGTTCATTCTTTTCCATTTTGTCTCAATAGACCCTTTTCGAGTTCCAAATTACCGCTGTTTCTTGATTACAGACTCATTTACTCAGGCTTAGCCTCGAATCAGTGTCTAATTACTCACAAATACCAACGGTAAAGTGAAGAATGCACAACTGCAACAATACAAACACTTTGAAACTTGACGGACCTTGACTGGAACACGTGAATATTCTTCACAAAATCGAGGCTAAGCCTGAGTGAATGAGTCTTTAATCAAGAAACATGCTTACTGCCTCATCTATATCTAGTTTTATTTCATTTCCTCTCGCTTTTTTCCCTCGTTATTTTCCTTTTTTTTCCTCTTCAGTCAAAACCATGAACTTTAAATATGCGATTTCCTTTGAAACTGGAATGTAAGGCAACGATGAAGATGTTCAAAAAAGAGAAGGGGAAAAACTAAAGAATTTAAAGCTAATACTTTTGGAAACGCTGAAAAATGAACACGTTTCAAAAATAGGAAGGTCCCATTTTGGCAAAATACCATCCCATTTAGGCAAAATTCCAAAGAGCTGATGATGAATCTGAAAGGAAACTACAAACTGTGTCCTAAATTTAGTCTCGTTACATCAAACCCCATCGTTTTGTTTTGCATTGAAGCGAGACGACATGTGAATAATTGTCCAAGGTGTTCCTTCATCGCAAACTCGCATTTCGTCTCGCTTCGATGGAAAGGCACAGCTACCTTTCAAGGTTGCGCAGGGAACTGTGAAGGGGACTATTCCTATATATGTATATATATATATATATATATATATATATATATATATATATATATATATATATATATATATATATATATATCCATATCCACGCTCTCAAGATCAACAGTCATAATGAGAACAAATTGGATCTATTAGTTAAGGCACCAGACATTCCTGATAACCTAATAATTTACTTAAATTTTTCAATCAAATGAAAACGAGAACGTAATATAAGGAGTTGTTTGTCAGACGTCTAGTAAATACTCATTTGAAACATAGTCTATAGGAAACACTCCATTGATATTAATTAATCGTATAACTCCCGGAACTATGAAAACATGTTTTGTTTTTGTTTTTTTTGTTTTGCTTTTGTTTTTTGTTTTTTGTTTTTTGTTTTTTGTTTTTTGTTTTTTGTTTTTTGTTTTTTGTTTTTTGTTTTTTGTGTTTTGTTTTTTGTGTTTTGTTTTTTGTGTTTTGTTTTTTGTGTTTTGTTTTTTGTGTTTTGTTTTGTTTTGTTTTGTTTTGTTTTTGTTTTTGTTTTGTTTTGTTTTGTTTTTGTCCTCATTGGCACTCTTTTTTAGTTTCTTCCTTTTGTTTTTCTTTCATAGCATAAACACTGATTTAGTAACAGCAATAAGACTAATAACTGTAAAATGACGTAGACCGTGACTAAGGTTACTATTATATCGTTACTAAAAGCCGCCTAGTGCAATTGTCTAAATGATACACAAATTCTGAATATCTTTTTATGTATATACGAGTATATCAAAAGTATATCAGAAATTATGGAATGTCATCTCTGATATTTTTTTCGAGTTGTCCATCACTAAAGGCTTTCTGAAAAAAAAAATCAGAGATGGTACCCCATAATTTCTTACATACTTTTTATATACTTCATAATTTATATATACATACAAAATTATCAGAATTATTGCATATTGCTGTATATATTACATACATGACAAGTAATTATTGATGATATCTGGTATTGACTCGACTAGTTAATACAATACATATCCTCGCGTGACCTTACACCTCATCGTATCATCACCTTTTTGTAAATTCTTAATTAATGGCTTTTCCATACTGGATTTTTTACAAGGATTTTTGGTTTTGTGTTTCAATTCTTTTCATATGTCACAGTAACACTCCAAACGACATCGGTTGACTTTGCTCCTTTTAAGTGTAAAGCAAAATATTGTACCTTTATATTTATTATTGCATGAAATTTCATGACATTTCAAGTTATAAAAGTTGTTGCAGAATTTCATTATCGTCGTCAATATCTTATACATATGAAGGGTGCTGAAAGATTGTTATTTTAGCGTCAGCAATGTTTCTTAATCTATTCATCACGAAAGCAATCTATTGAGTATTAATCCTAGACCTGAATTAAATTAACGTTTTGGATAAATTTTGTTTTAAGTAAACTTGTCGGAGAGGGTTGTGGTTGACGAATTTACACATTAACAGAAATATCTTAGAAATTTGTAAGTGAATGGACTCTTTAAAGAGAAGCACATGTCTTGTGCATTTGTTGAGTGAATTTTAGACTTACTTGGGAATCTCCTTGAAAACCTTCGTTTGTTTTTCTTGCCCTTCTTCCTTCCCAAGACCTCTACACTTGCAAAAACGAGAAGCAAAACCAAGATAAGCCTAATATCCATAGTCGTACGTTGTTGAGTCGTTGCAAGCTTGGTGAGTTCTGAGGGGTAAAGAGAGATTTAGTTAAGCGCTGCATAGATGATAGATAGGTCACAGTTGGATAGCTATCCACGCATGCAGGGTACAAAAAGTGCATTTCATCGTTAAAATAAATAACATTCTTGCATGAGAATTTTTAGTTGGTCCTTCCACGCTGGAATTTATTATTTTAAATGTACATATTTTTGTACATTGGACACAATTCTTAATACAATAGTTACCTTTAATTATTAATTCTTAGTTTTCTACTCTCTTTCATTTAGTACAACATACACGTCTTTTATAAAATATCCCATATCTAAAATGAGAATTTTCAGTTTCAGTTCAAAGTGTACTAGTTTCTTGAACTTTGTATTGTAATCTATTTTAAGTTTTCCTTTCCAAAAATAATTGTTTTTATACTTACGACTAAAATGTGAGGCCTGTTTAACATGTCTGGTAATTATTCAAACACCTCATGTCTTGTCAGAAAAACAAGACACTCTCTTGACCTATGGTTCAACAGGATTTAACATCAAAAATGTGTCTGTTTTTGTCTTAAAGACGACTCCTATTAAAAACAGACGAAAATACTTGGAGCATTCTTTGGTGAGCTTCATCTGTTTACCAAAGGATCATTCACAACCAATATAATTGTGTTCTGATTGACAAAATACTCATGCACATTAAAACTATTTTTGAAACGTCTGCTTTCAAATCCCCAAAGAAGTACAGTAGTGTACAACTTGCTTTTTTGAGTCCCTCTCTCTCTCCCTCTTTCTCGCTTTTCACTTTTTTAAAATTAATAACATCTACATACCTAACATTATAAAGACTTTTGAAACAGCAAAAAGACGAACATATTTCTTGGTAGTTTTTGAATTAGAGGTTTCTGTATCAGTTTGTTCGATTTTGATATTTTTGCCTTCCCTCCATTAATAAGGGTTATTTTGCTAAGTTAATGTTGACTGTCTGGGAACTTTTTGTGTCCACACGTCAGTTGTGTAATGATGAACAATCGAATTAAATTTTTACGGTAACAAAAAATAACAAGGTTTTTTATTTTACCATTTCCCATCTCTCCCAAACGGTTTTGGACGAAAAAAAGTTAGCGAATGGGAATCCTGCGGCGTCGGTCCAAAAAAAACAAAAACAAAAAAAACAAAACACACTTAAAGATCTTGGGTAGAAAACGTTAAAAATATTGGGAATATCATATTTTTCACCGAATCTTTCCCAACTTTACCATGAAGTATAATTTATGATACTAGTAAAAAGATTAAAAGGAAAGATTAAAAACACTGTTTCTGAAGGAGAAAAATAGAGGAATGGCTCACTGTAAGAATGAGAGGGAACAACAACGACTGTGCCTATTTGGAGCTCCGCTTTTAGGCAGTGTCTAAATTTATATTTTATGTACAAGCTTATAGTTTTTTCCCACTTGGGGAAAGGGATTCCAGAGCTTCAGTTTCTCTTGACAAGGAAAATATTTCGATATTTATATATTTTTAATATTTATTTTATTTTTTCCCCATTGGGAAAAATTAGGAAAAAAACTTAAAAGGTTTATAGTTTAAAGCTTATGAAACTATAATCTTAGATGTTAATGGCATCTCGAGGATCGCTAAGAGTGATATCTTATTTTTATATTTTTCTTCCTGTTCCTTTAATTGAATTCTAGTTATCAAATTAGCTAACAGCGAGAATACATTCGCCATTTTTTTCCACTGACATCAACCTGGACGAATGCCATCACAACTGAGCTGTTTAGCAACCAAAAAAGCATAAGCTTAAACTAAAGAAACTTAAATAAATCCTTACAGAGTAAGAAAAACAACACATAAACAAAAATACGGCTAAAAGATGAGTAATAAAGCCAATCTTTGAAGATTTGTTTTAGAAATTGAACTTTAGTGATCAAACTGAAAGTTCGTGCTTTTCACTACGAATAAAGCAAATTTTAGAATTACTTTTTACCTTACAGAATTTTAAAATCAAAACCAATGTTATATTTATATGAACTAGCATTGTTGATGTCTTTTATCAAGTGAATAGTTGATTTTAAGGCCAATACTTACAGACCATGTAGTTTTTCGCCTTTCGTTCTGACTTTCTTCACGTGTCTCGACTTCGATCAGGATCGTCCGTTAAACATCGCATGAAGCTTACAGGTGATTGGGCGGTTAACATTTCATTGATATTTTTAACCAATTGTATAAGCTGCATATTTTTCCTTTCTCTTTGATTATTTAGCACTAGCCTCCGCAGGAAACTCCTTGGGCTTCCTTTGGCATAGAACCGTGGTACCTGCGCGGTACCAACAACCGACCAATTAACCGACCACTTAACCGACCAATCACCTGTAAGCTTCACGCGACGTTTTATAGATGACCCTGATTGAATGTCCGTTGTCGTTTCTTTGTTCCAGACACCCATATACTGAGAAACGAGACAATTAAGCACATTATTTCCATTGAACGACATTTTTACCCGGATTTTACCCTCATACTGAACGCTTGAAATTTAATAGTCCCTGTGTCAATTTGTAAAATGGGAAAGTTATTTCCAATAATTTATAATTAGTAATAGGACAAGATGTTCAATATCTTAAATTGGGAGGGGTGATTTATTTACACATCTGCCAAGTTTAAAATGAAATTATTAATATATTCAATGCATTTTATTTATTTTTCTTCTATTCTTGATATTCCGCGTGTACTTAATATTTACAAATATATTTGTCTTGACTGTTCAAATATAATGTAGTGGTTGGTCAAACAAGTTTGACATTTATGAGTGACACATCTTTTGTTTAAATATAATATACTCTACATTACATTAAAACCCAAAAAGAAGAATTCATAATTCATGTAGTGGGGGTTGATCAGCTGACTGATACTTTAGAGACAAGTCATTGTTTAGGGGAAGGGGGCTTGTGCAAAAAATTAGGTATACCATCAATCCTATTCCGTAATCCCCCCTGTTCCTGATGTGCTTTTTTAATTTTTCCGACCCTCCGCCCCCCTCCCCCACAACAAACTGGAAACAAGCTTACATACACACACATATTTTTAGTTGTATGAATATGTGTCACACCCGGCCTTTTTCTACCTGCATGAAAATTATATCCGAGGCTTTTCAAATTAATAGGTGCCTAAGCTTTATGGAAAAGAATAGCATTTTTTCTTATTTTACCAAGTAAAATTATGTTCTTTGATGCTAAAAAAAAAATGGTGAGATCCATGCCTGCCACTAGAGAGATTATGTAGACATATAGGTTTACATGTATGTGTGTCATGTAACAACAATAATTTTGTCAATCATCTGATAATCTACTACACAGGCAGGGTATTAGACACAGTCCTCGTTACAGCCGATGAGAATAATCTTGTAAAAAAGTGCATTCCTCGTGTGCCTCCTGGGATATAACTCACAAAATACCTGGAAGAAATAAATAAATAAAAAAAGAGTGTAAAGTTCCCTCTGCAGGCCTTTTTTTCAACAAATTACCATTTCCAAGTTAGCAACAAGTTACTAGTTTACACCTCAAACCCCAATGCCAATACACTATTTTATTAATTTATTTGGGATTCTTGTAAACTCTAAAAAAAGATCATGTAGGCATATATGTGTGTGTATTGGTGAGAAAATGGTCCAAGACTTTTCTATGGCCCTGCCACAGCGGCATATACACCTATTTCAGAAATCATTGTCCCACCAAAAGCCTCAAGCAACAAACCAAGACTGCAGAGAACTATGGTACTTTTAGCTGTAATTAGTTTATTCATGGTGCATTTTCATTTATTTACTTCACAAATTGCTCCAAGCAAGGCTGCTTGAGATGATAATTAGTGTAGAGCTATAGCCACTTGCAAGAACCATGAATAAATCAATTTATAATTAAAATTACCGACGTTCTCTGGAGCCTTGGCTTGTTACTTGAGGCTCTTGGTGCGACAACAATTTTTGACTTTTTTTATTATATATTTTTTAGCATGTTCATTTGTTACAGTAACTGAAGTTTGGAAGGACAACTTTCTTATATTGTTTGGTTATATTTCATCAGCCAAATTTTACAGCTAAAAACACAGGAAACCCAAAGATTACATTTAGGCATATTATATTGTAATAATTAAAAATTAAATAAAACAGAAGATACAGATATTGACTAACCATACTAAGGAAACCATTTGTATGACAGCAAAAAGAATTGTCAGTATCGTACTTTTAACCTAATAGAGGCAAAAATACAAAATGTTAATGACAATTATAACAATTTGTTGTTTTAGTTTCTTGTCAGTGATCTGTTTTAACAGCAATCAATCAACATCATTTTTTTTGTCAAAGGTAGTTGTATGTGCTTAGGCCAAAACGCTGCAGTGGTTAAAACTCACTCCATAACTTATGCTATGCATCAAGCATATTAAATAAGGTTACTCAGAGATACAGCCACTGTCATTAATGTTGTCCACCGAAAAAAGACATTTACACATTTACACATTTAGACCTTTACACAATTAGACATTTAGACTAAAGTGTGTGTGAACTTTAAATGTAAATCAACTCGTGATTTTGAAAATCCAGAATGCCCCTACCATTTAGTGAGGATTTACATGTAAGATGGAGAATTGTACTTCAGCGTTTGTTTTATGCCATCTGGAACGTTCGAGGAAACACGTGATATTTCTTTTAGTCTAAATGTCTAAATTTCTTTTTTTGGTGGACAACGTTAATGACATTGACTGTATGTATGCTGTTAGAATAAGTACTCACAAATAAAGCCATGTACAGTGTAATCAACATAGATCCAAAGTATGCTGCCGTAAATGGTAATCTCCCAAGTGAACAAAGATGTTTTACATGATTCACAGGACCCCAAAGCAAAGAAAAACTAAAAAAGATACAAGTACACAAATTATTTACATTATATTAAAATACAACACCCAATTTGTATAGTTTATGTAATGTTTAATAAACGAGCAGAAGTGTTTTATCGGGTATAAAACATGAGACACAGCCAAGTGGTTTTAGACCCGATAAAACGTGATCTGCGAGTTTATTAAATGGCTTAGGAAACTCATGATGTATGTTCTCATATTGTACTGAATTCTTTATGAAATGAACCAAGTTTGATAGAGAAAATCCAAGTTAAAGTTTATGCAAATGAAGACGAATCTATATCAGATATAAAACCTCCTTCATGGTCATGATTTCTATAGTGTTTCCTTCAATTGAATTATTAATGAGTTTTCTAATAAGTTTTATTTGTTGTTCTCTAAATATACCTTTTTATTATGAATTATTTTCTCTCTAGGTTTCCAAGTTTTTCTGTTTAACTTATTTCTGTGATGATGTAGTGAAAAAAAAAAAATCATTTTGACCCCTTTAGAAACCTACCTTCCAATAGTAAATAAACTCCCCATAGTATACAGCATTACAAATTTTCTTGCTTTGAGCACTATAAATGGTGCAATAAAACCTGCCTGAAAGGAAAAAAAATGAAACAACATTTATAAAATTTTCAATTTGTATAAAATTTACATTTGATGGAAGATATTCAGCTTTAAAGTTTATCAGCACTAAGTTGGTATCTATCACAGATCACCCTCTCTATAGATAAAGACGATTATTATTATTTACATATTTATTAACTTTGCAATTATCAATTATTATTATTGTTATTATTATTATACTGTACATTTAATGAAAATTTTGAAACATTACATTCTACTTACCATCACGAAGCAGAATACTCCCATTAATAAGCACATGAAAAACCCAATTATCCTTTGTCTCTTTGACTAAATAACAGCAAGAAAAAAGAAAAAAATAAGAGTTTAAAAATGTTGTAAATTATTTGCTAACAAATAATTTCAAAAAACTAAATATTTCTTGGTAATTTTTTGAAAACTACGCGCAGATTTTCAAATATGATCCATCAAATAACTAATTAATCTGATATTTAATTAGATATTTATTAACAATATTTCAAAATGATTCAAAATCTCACCAGACTTGGTAAATAAGGATCCTCTTCAGGTTTGCTATTAAAGCAATATCCCCACTGTCCATTTTGAGATGTAGGGCTGCTTGGAGCGTGATTTGTATTTAGGTTGTCTGTGTTAGAGTTCTTTTTCGAAGATCCAAAGAGTGTAAATTCCTTCAAAGCACTTATTTTCTCCTCCATTGGAAAATGTTATTTTTGTTATTTTGAACTCTGAGTTGGCTTTTAGGGGATGGTCCGCTGACCTAATGTGCCTGAAGACGCTTTAAAAAAACAGGAAGCCCAACACGACAAAATTCAAATTCAGTTTGTATTGCTTTTGACATTATTTTGTCTTTGTTCATTCTGTTTCGAAATAATTCTTAGGAAATTTGTTATTATTCTGTCACTCAAATAACTTCAGAAACGGCTGGATTATTTTTGTTTAACAATAAAATGTACGATAGCTGGTAAGTTACGAAAATAAGACGAGCATTTCCGAGTTTATTACGATAGCGTACGAGTGCTGTACGAGTTCATAATCGGAACTAATCGGAGCTTTTGTCCAGATGGTTGCTAAGTTGGACGTAGCAGTAACAACCTCCATCTTGTCTTGACACTTTTAGAGACTTTTTAACGTATTTCAAGGGCCTAATTCAAGAGAATGGATGAATACCAGTCAGCAGAGGAGACTTCATTCGTTGTAGATGAAGTCAGTAATATAATAAAGGAAGGAATCGAGAGCGCAATCGGAGGAAACGCATACCAACACAACAAAGTCAACCAGTGGACTTCAAACGTTGTGGAGCAGTGTTTGAATCAACTTACCAAGCTTGGGAAACCTTTCAAATACATCGTTACCTGTGTTATAATGCAGAAAAATGGTGCTGGTCTTCATACTGCTAGTTCATGCTACTGGGATAATACCTCGGATGGGAGTTGTACCGTGAGATGGGAAAACAAGACCATGTACTGTATCGTCAGTGTGTTTGGCTTGGCGATTTGAAGAAGAATTCTGAAGATTCATTCACTAAAAAAGTCATTTATGAAAAACATTTCTGTCATGGACAATTTATAAAGGCCTCGAGTTCCTTCTAATACCGTCCAGTACGAAACCATAAACATTTTCCCACCTTAATTTAAACCATATTACTCCGGCCTAGATTTAGAGTGCCTTGATTATTGTGATGTCTTGAAAATCTTTATATATATTTCAATCAAGAGTCTTTCATTTTTTAAATATTATTTACCGTATATTATTACGATATCAGTATACATCTACAACTCCTGAACATATAATACTGTATATACATATGTGTGATTTAGTAGTTGTTACTATATTATGCGAGTTAATTTTCTATTATTTTTTTGTACCATTTATGTACTCAGTAGCCAAGAAGCCGTAGAAATATTTTAAAAAATTAAAAAATTACTGGATATTAAATAAATTCTAGTGGTAGAGTTCTGTAACTTCAATATTATATTTTGTTTTGAAATAGCATTGCAAGGATTGGTTTGCATTGTACTTAAGACTTGATGTTAAAACTCCCTTTCATTTATCCTAAAGATTGGTTTTTCAATCAATTTATACTCATGTGCTAAAGCCTAGTCTGCATGACTGCCGAATGCAGGCTGGCTAAGACCATTCAAGTGTACAACTGCTTAATTTATATTTTTTGATTTCACAGTTGTTTATGGTCAATCTTTTTCAACCATAACATACACAGTGTTTTGAATTCCTCAAAAAGCTTAAGATATTTCAAGCAAGGACGATCCATCGTTTGTTCCTGAAACATGGGGTTTCAAGTGTGTCACAACAAGCATATTAATTTAAAATATGCTTGATAGCACATGTCCACTTAATTGCTTTTTCGGTTCACTAAACATAACTTTACAAAAGCTAAGAACTGCTGTTTATGATCTTTCTATAGTTGTAACATTATTTTATCAACCTTTTTCTAAAATAAGACATTTTGAAATGTTTACAATGAAAGATCTATTGGAAATCTAAAATGTTGAATTTGAAAAAAATTTTTTTTTTTAAAATTGATGGAGTAATCAAGGGATAGCTAGCCCTCCTCCCCTCCCTCCACAAATTATTTACCGAATGAATGTGACTGAAGTGGTGATATATTTTTATAACTATCTATCCATTGATCTTGACTTGCTCATTTTGGCAGTTGCTAAATGACATCCAAAAATTATTATAGAGAGCCATTTTTATTTAGCAGTAATGTATGAGGAGGAATGTCAATATGGATTATGCATTAATATTTTCATATGAGTAAAACGAAGAACTCTTATAAATGGGAAATATCACTACGCCCGAGTGCCAGTCCATAAAATTACTTTATCTCATATATATTAGATATCACGTTAGTCAGACTAAATAAATTGGTAAGGTCAGGAGCACCTACACTTAAACATATAATTTTCAATCATTACTTTCTGAGATAATTAAAATGATACAATGAAATAAAAGTAAATTATAAATGGAAGGGATGAGTCAGTCTTTACGAATACCGCGCAGAAACTGGGACGGGGCTTGTCTCCAATCCCAATCAG
Source organism: Actinia tenebrosa (assembly GCF_029948245.1). NCBI lineage: Eukaryota > Metazoa > Cnidaria > Anthozoa > Actiniaria > Actiniidae > Actinia > Actinia tenebrosa. Next base: position 8,237,647 of record NW_028292574.1, read on the forward strand.
CCGTTTAGTAACACAGGAATCCCTACATGTCAAGTCTGGAAACAGAAAGAATCAAACTTTTTCTGCAGAAATGAAAATTAATGAAGCAATATTATTATAAAATGGGATGAAATATGGTTCGAGTATTGCTGTGTCATTATTTTAAATCCCAAAGGATCTTTAGTGAATCATACCAGCCGACTAGTTTGTGCTCTACCCGAGAGTACCTCTTTGTAGGTGTTGGTGGCTGTAGAGTATTTGTCTACTCTCTTGAAGAACCTAACTTCCCTCTTGTCTGCCAGTTCTCAACGATTTCTACAGCTGTAAAACTCATCTGTAATGATAATTCTAACTACTTAGCTACGATTGAACGCAGACAGCAACGAGATGTGACAAAGTTTGCTCGAGTTTACTTCAACTGGAACAGAGCGACTGTGAACGAGCCGGTACGAGTTCTGGTAGCAGGGCATTCTTTAACACAACGAAACATTGATTATAATCAAGAATTTTCAGCTATAGAGCTGTCAACATCAAGTCGTGTCACAGGCATCGCGAGTTGTAAGGCTTCAGGGAATGTTATTATTTCAACAGATGGAAAACTTTGCCTTTATAGGCAGTGTGTCGTACGGAATGTTATACCGGAAGTACAGTCTTCAGAATGTGGGGGTGTCAAAATTAGTGATTTTGAACACTTTTTGGACATAAATCCAGGATTTGTTGTACGAGGAATTGATCTATGTGGTCCATATGTTACATTCAGGTCCAAGCTTGAAGTTCGAGTTATTAAGTTGGTGTTTTTTACTCAAACAGAGGAGAGGAGGCAGAGAGCCACCAATGCTGGAGAAAAACACAGGTGAATAAAAAACTAACATCTCTGAAAAATGGGGAAGGGGGGGGGGGGGGGAGGGGTGGGCAGGGTAACATAAGGGAGTTTGTTGGAATTTTATACCCTCAAAAAAAGACGTTTTCAGGGCTTAAAATAACTGCCACTCTTCAATAAACAGGATGCATTGTGGTCTAGCTTCAGTACAAGCAGCACCATAGAAGGCATGATGAACAAGAGATGTTTGTTGCAAAGCTAGACCACAATGCACCATGTTAGCTATCTCAGAAAAGGTATATTGTCTACAAACCAATTTCTACTATATATATAATATTATAATGTACTATAATATATATTGCTAATTATTTATCCCAAATATTATCTTCCAGTGAGCTCTCAAGGATCAATCCCAGCATAGCTGTTGCTGAGAACTCCAAAGAGGTGATTGACGAGAACTGCACTTTCTGGTCATTTGGCGCTAACCCCTCACTATCATACAAAGAACCCAGCAGCTTTGTACAAAGTGAATGCTTATTCAGAAAAATAAGATCAGAGTCTACATATACAGACACATTTCTTGATCCCAAAGAGGTGATTGGTCCAATGGTGGAGGTTAAAGGTCATCCACTTAAGGTGGCTCTTTCTGGAAGATTTGGAATTGGTATAGCTGTGGGTAAAGAAAGATATTCTGTCCAGGCAGTAACAATGCTGTACAGAAGATTTAGGGCTGAGAACCTTTGTAATAGCGATAATGAAGTAGCAGCTCTCCATTCTCTTCAGCTTTTACCAACTTACACTAAAGGTAAACACGTATGCAGTCTGGACCTTTGAGTTGAGGGGGTGGGTGACTAATTACAGACCTATAGCATCAGGTTATAACTGCTAACCACTAGGGGTCAGGTCCAGAAAACACACCTGCAAACACAGAGTAACACTTAATATGGTGCCACTTCCAGCGACGACTTGGTTATGACACCTTGCTAATTTCAAAATGTTTGGCCAAACGCCTGAGGTCGAACAGCAGTTTGAGGTTTGCTGTACCTAGGAAGTATGTCATGCTAAAGGTCTTTTTTGACCCTGCCCCTTCATGATAATATCCAGTAAATTTGTAGATCTTAGCCCACTGCTCTTAGTCTTAGTCTTAGTCTGCACTCCTTGGTAAGGTCTTTTTTATTCATATTACCCAATATCAAGTTAATTAATAAACTTGAACCATATGATTATTATTATTATCAATATCATGATCTAGATCATCTTTATAATCATCTGCATTATCATCATCATCATTATCATCATTGTCATCATTATTTTTTTATTTGGCTTTCAACAAACTGTTGACTGCGGATACATGTACTGTATTTCCTATTACCATTATCATCAACATTATTATTATCAACACCATCATCATCAACATCACATCATTCCCATCATCATCATCAGATATTAATAATGTTTAAAAAAAAACTTGTCATGGCTAATCTGAAAGCATGTGAAAGAAAGTGCTTCTGGCAGTCGCTATACAGTCCATGTATGACCCCGGAGCACAGCTCTCACTACT
>NW_028292574.1:9027205-9073213 GCF_029948245.1 Actinia tenebrosa
GATGGGTCACATTAATTTTTATCACTCCTTTAATAAACGTGAGGGGCTGTTGATAAATTTGGACAAACTAAAATGGGTGGGCCTGCAATGTTTGCATTCCTCAACTTGGTTTTGTGTCATCAGGATTTTCAGCATCATTTTATGTGGACCATCACGATAAAAAACACTGATTCTATTCTGATTTTGCACACCCCCACCCCCCCTATATTTTTGACCAGTCCCTAGTCAATGATGTAGTAGCGTCAAGCTTGCACAATTTCACGACTGAGCACTGCGCAAGTAGTCATGCGTCGTATAGCACCGTATATTATTAGTCAATTTAATGCTAGCAATCCACCAACCTTCCTGAACCAACAGTAAGAAAAACACCAGTCTCTTTTAACAAAGTTTTCGATCCACTTTTGCTCAAACCCCACTCTGCTTTTGGATTCCTTTTGACATCGGCTTTGGTGCAAAGAAAGAGTTACGGATACAGAACATTTCGCTGATGTCCGTTTCCAGCTGACGCCCAAACGTACGCGGTGATTCCGACAGATTGTAGGGCTGTCTATGTTTCTAGAGGGCTCAAAAATACATACTCTTGCGAGAATTAATTCGACCTCGGTTTCAACTTCAACTATACTAAAACATCGTTTGTCCTCGGCGATATCCCGTTTACATCTTGTCAAAGGAACGTTAGTGACAGATCTACTTCTTTCTTTTGGGTCAAACCCACAATGACCACCAATGATAGCTTGAAAAGAACATGATCACGAGCCTCTATAAACTGATGCTCACCATAATTAACAAATTTCTATACTGACTATAAACACTTTGTTAAATGCTGCTTTATTTTTGTCTACCTGGTAAGGTACAACAAATTTTTGGAATTTGATTGAAACTATCAAATTCCTGGACATTTCGGCCACACACGCGTCATGTTCAGATCACAGTTCTATCAAATCGCACTATCGACATAAAATGTTATATATATATATATATATATATATATATATATTTGTTTGAGAAGAAAAAGTCAAGACAACATTTTTCCCGACAAGCCTGTTTCGTGAATTGCTTCACTCTTCAGGGGATTTAATGATAAGAATATTCGTTACTATCATTTATATAGAAAAAGTGTACATAATTAATTAGTGGATGCAGTTTAGCTGTTGCGTAATAATTTTTTTTTTTACGCAACAGCTAAACTACATCCACTAATTAATTATGTACACTTTTTCTATATAAATGATAGTAACGAATATTCTTATCATTAAATCCCCTGAAGAGTGAAGCAATTCACGAAACAGGCTTGTCGGGAAAAATGTTGTCTTGACTTTTTCTTCTCAAACAAATATATATATATATATATATATATATATAACAGTAATGATGAAAAGGTAAATTATACACCGTGAAAAGATGAAAAAACTTACTGACGTTTCGGACGCTAGTCCTTCGTCGGAGTAAAAGAGAAAGAAGTGGTAGAAAGGAGTGTATATATGATAGAATAAGACAAAAGAAACCAATGAGAGCAAGGTAGGCAAGGAAACAAAAACAAACAATCAAAAGACAAAAGAAAAGGTTAGTTGAAAATAAAGCGTTCATTAATCCCGTTGGGACTAAGAGTGCCCAATAGGTGAATAAGCCGCATTTCTTTGGTCTTGCGACAATCATTGTTGCCGTTAAGCAAAGAAAGACCGAAAACAATGAAGTCAGAAAGAGAATGGTTAGCTAGATTAAAATGGCGGGAAACTGGTTTGGTGGGATCGTTATTGCGAATATCATAAAGATGATTGCAAATGCGATCACCAAGACGGCGGCCAGTCTCGCCCACATACAAAAGATTACAGCGGGTACATTTAATACAATATACAACATTAGAAGTGGTACAAACAAAATGGTCAGTGATTTTAACAGTTGATTTAGGACCGACAACAGAAGTGTGAGAGACTATGTGAGGACAAGTATAACAACGTTTACGAGAACAGCGAAAAGTACCAGGTTCTTTGTTAGAGGGAAGAACTCCCTTGACCAAGAAAGAACGGAGATTACGATCACGTTTATAGGAAAAGAGAGGGCGGTTGTTGAAAATAGCAGAAGTGCGAGTATCAGAGTCAAGCAGAGAAAAGTTGCGGTTAACAATGGGTTTAATGGAAATGTTAATAGGATGATACGTAAGAGTGAAAGGAATGCGGTCATTAGAGGGACGAGTGTGAGGAGTGAGAGCGGTGGTACGATCAATAGTAGAAACTTTACGAATGGCGCGATCAATAACATGAGCAGGATAATTACGCTTAAGGAAGAAGGAACGCATCTCAGAACATTTAACAGAAAAATCAAGATCATCACTACACAAACGACGAAGACGAAGAAATTGCGAGAACGGAATAGCGTTAAGAGTGTGCTTAGGATGAGAAGACGAGTAGAGTAAATAAGAATGAGAGTCAGTAGGTTTGTAATGGACACTAGTGCTAAGACGGTCGTCATTAACACTAAGCAAGATGTCAAGGAAAGTGACTGATGTTTCACTAACCTCCCACGTAAAGTCTAAGGCAGGGTGAAAAGAGTTAACAAAAGAGATGAAAGAATCTAAGTCATTACGCGAACAAGAAGTAGCACCAATACAATCATCAATATACCGTCCAAAAAACTCAGGTTTAGGTCCAGTATATTGTTGAAAAACAAGGTTTTCGATATAACCAACAAACAAATTGGCATAACTAGGGCCCATCTTAGTACCCATAGCAACACCGTTTATCTGCCGATAATACCGATCACCGAAAGAAAAACAATTAAGAGTAAGAACAAGTTCAGCTAAGCGTAACAAAGTGGGAGTGCTGGGCTCGAGGACAGGACGAAGATCGAAAAAATGCTGAAGAGCACGAAGGCCCTCATCATTAGGAATAACAGTATACAAAGATTTGACATCCATAGTAAACAAAAGCTTAGAAGAGTTATCAGGAAAGCGAAAATCGTTAAAAATACTAAGAGCGTGATTAGTATCCTTAATATAAGTAGGTAAAGACTGAACAATAGGCAGCATGAGAGAATCTAGATAGCTAGAGATGAGTTCGGTAGGACAACTACAAGCAGAAACAATAGGACGGCCAGGGTTGTTAGCTTTGTGAATCTTAGGAAGAAAATAGACGTGAGAAGTACGAGGAGTAATAACAAAAAGGTTTTTAGCAGTGGAGGGTAAAGAGCCATCAGAAATGAAAGAGTTAACAGTGTCTTTAACTAATTTTTGATTGTCAGGGGTAAGATCCTTATCCACTTCACAATAAAAATTAGTATCGGAGAGTTGACGTATAGCTTCCTGTTTATACAGGTCAGAACGCCAGACAACAACTGCACCGCCTTTGTCAGCGGGCTTAATAACAATGTCAGAACGATTGCGTAATTGACGTAAAGCCAACCACTCGTCTAAGGACGAGTGGTTGGCTTTACGTCAATTACGCAATCGTTCTGACATTGTTATTAAGCCCGCTGACAAAGGCGGTGCAGTTGTTGTCTGGCGTTCTGACCTGTATAAACAGGAAGCTATACGTCAACTCTCCGATACTAATTTTTATTGTGAAGTGGATAAGGATCTTACCCCTGACAATCAAAAATTAGTTAAAGACACTGTTAACTCTTTCATTTCTGATGGCTCTTTACCCTCCACTGCTAAAAACCTTTTTGTTATTACTCCTCGTACTTCTCACGTCTATTTTCTTCCTAAGATTCACAAAGCTAACAACCCTGGCCGTCCTATTGTTTCTGCTTGTAGTTGTCCTACCGAACTCATCTCTAGCTATCTAGATTCTCTCATGCTGCCTATTGTTCAGTCTTTACCTACTTATATTAAGGATACTAATCACGCTCTTAGTATTTTTAACGATTTTCGCTTTCCTGATAACTCTTCTAAGCTTTTGTTTACTATGGATGTCAAATCTTTGTATACTGTTATTCCTAATGATGAGGGCCTTCGTGCTCTTCAGCATTTTTTCGATCTTCGTCCTGTCCTCGAGCCCAGCACTCCCACTTTGTTACGCTTAGCTGAACTTGTTCTTACTCTTAATTGTTTTTCTTTCGGTGATCGGTATTATCGGCAGATAAACGGTGTTGCTATGGGTACTAAGATGGGCCCTAGTTATGCCAATTTGTTTGTTGGTTATATCGAAAACCTTGTTTTTCAACAATATACTGGACCTAAACCTGAGTTTTTTGGACGGTATATTGATGATTGTATTGGTGCTACTTCTTGTTCGCGTAATGACTTAGATTCTTTCATCTCTTTTGTTAACTCTTTTCACCCTGCCTTAGACTTTACGTGGGAGGTTAGTGAAACATCAGTCACTTTCCTTGACATCTTGCTTAGTGTTAATGACGACCGTCTTAGCACTAGTGTCCATTACAAACCTACTGACTCTCATTCTTATTTACTCTACTCGTCTTCTCATCCTAAGCACACTCTTAACGCTATTCCGTTCTCGCAATTTCTTCGTCTTCGTCGTTTGTGTAGTGATGATCTTGATTTTTCTGTTAAATGTTCTGAGATGCGTTCCTTCTTCCTTAAGCGTAATTATCCTGCTCATGTTATTGATCGCGCCATTCGTAAAGTTTCTACTATTGATCGTACCACCGCTCTCACTCCTCACACTCGTCCCTCTAATGACCGCATTCCTTTCACTCTTACGTATCATCCTATTAACATTTCCATTAAACCCATTGTTAACCGCAACTTTTCTCTGCTTGACTCTGATACTCGCACTTCTGCTATTTTCAACAACCGCCCTCTCTTTTCCTATAAACGTGATCGTAATCTCCGTTCTTTCTTGGTCAAGGGAGTTCTTCCCTCTAACAAAGAACCTGGTACTTTTCGCTGTTCTCGTAAACGTTGTTATACTTGTCCTCACATAGTCTCTCACACTTCTGTTGTCGGTCCTAAATCAACTGTTAAAATCACTGACCATTTTGTTTGTACCACTTCTAATGTTGTATATTGTATTAAATGTACCCGCTGTAATCTTTTGTATGTGGGCGAGACTGGCCGCCGTCTTGGTGATCGCATTTGCAATCATCTTTATGATATTCGCAATAACGATCCCACCAAACCAGTTTCCCGCCATTTTAATCTAGCTAACCATTCTCTTTCTGACTTCATTGTTTTCGGTCTTTCTTTGCTTAACGGCAACAATGATTGTCGCAAGACCAAAGAAATGCGGCTTATTCACCTATTGGGCACTCTTAGTCCCAACGGGATTAATGAACGCTTTATTTTCAACTAACCTTTTCTTTTGTCTTTTGATTGTTTGTTTTTGTTTCCTTGCCTACCTTGCTCTCATTGGTTTCTTTTGTCTTATTCTATCATATATACACTCCTTTCTACCACTTCTTTCTCTTTTACTCCGACGAAGGACTAGCGTCCGAAACGTCAGTAAGTTTTTTCATCTTTTCACGGTGTATAATTTACCTTTTCATCATTACTGTTTCATTAGAAACACCGACGCAGCTCACACTAGTTTTTAGCTAGTTATATCTTTTTATCTATATATATATATATATATATATATATATATATATATATACTTTAAAATGTATTTTCTTTTTTCTCATAGTCTTATATCAGATTTACGCTTCCACGAAACCAGGCGAGTGTATCATACATTCGATCTATTGTACAGCCATGAAGCTAGTGGGGTAGGGGAGGGGGAATTGTATACCCGTCTACAACTGCACTCATACATGTAACCAATTTTAAACATGACTTCGATCAAGCAAGAAAACATATGACAGCTAAAAAAAAACAAATCTTGATAATGAGTGATTCTCTTTAGTTTATGCCAAATCACAAGATGTTCAGGCAATAAAAAACGTACTGTACCAAACAACGTCACGTCCGGCTCCGCGCAAACTGTCGTTTGTCACGCCATCAGCTCACATAATCCGCTTTGACAGGTTTGATCTCTCCTTATTTACAAAGTAATGCAAACTTTCAAGCATACTCAGTATGTGAAAATACTATGTGATAAGCTGGATACCACTAGTGAGGAATAGTAACGTTTATAGAGCATGTTAACAGTCACTTATGATTACTAAGTTTACTACGCACCGATGGAATGCCACCGAGGCAAGCAAGCTGAGTGTCTTCAACACCGGAAGTGTAGGCTTAACTTCAACAAATAATCGTTTAAAATAATAACAAAGGCCAATCATACTTAGATAGTCCTTAGATAGGCTAATGTGTGGATTAATAAGCTGTTAAAACTATTTTAGATGACTTTTTTCGCGGCCGTGATCTGTGGTGTGGAGATGTAAACAAACTGCTAATTTGCATATTTACATGGCAAATTTTTCCAACTTCGCATAAAGTTTTCATAAGGCCTGTGGAAAAACCCAAACTAATTTTTGTAGGTCGTGTTATTCTATCATTTGAACATTGTACAGCTTGAGTTTTGTAAAAATTGGAGAATGGCCACATGCGAAAAATCGCTTTTATAAATGGGGGTAAAATCGAGACTGTGAATAACTGTGCTGGAAGAATGCAATTTTTTCTATCTAAAGTTTAGTTTAAAACGTCTAAAATCACCTGGAACAATTGTTCAACACCCCTTTTCTTGAATTCAGTTGCAAATTTGATTGTAACCCCGGAGTAGTCAATCAATAAAAATCGATATCGATAAAAATCAATAGAAATCAGCTGATTTGTATCGATTTTTATGGGAAATCGTATAAAATCGATAAAAAAAATTGGTGTGAGTTCGATTTTTATCGATTTAATCGATTTTTATCGATCAAGATTTGACAGCTTTAATTCGATCCAATAATGAGTACAATCGTATAATTTGTTTCATACACATTTAGGCTCGATATATAACACACACAAAATGTTTTATTGTCTTAAATATCCTTAACCGACTTACGCCATTTCAAAATGTTAAAGAATTATACGTTTCCAATTCAATAACATTCAAGATATTAAAGCTTAATTAAAAATGTAAGAAGCACAAAATTCATCTTGAATTTGATAGAAATAAACACTAAATAGAAATTTATCTCGTCACTCTTGACTAATACTATCGCTAGATTCTATAGCTTACCGTGAAGCTATCGTATCACTTCACTGATATGGTTTTTATTCACGGCTTTATTTCACGGATATCGAGCTTAAATGTGTAATAATTTCACGGAAAGTATTCGAAAATATCGATGATAGTGCAATAGATTTTATAGCTATTAATTCACAAGTAATCATATGTAGATCAGGCAGCTAATTATCCAAGTACTTTTGCTGTCTGTTCACTGATCACTATAACAAACTCCTAGTTTGTGTCAAGCCTTGGGTACGAAAGAGTAATTGCCGGTGGTGTAAATCCGTAGCCACACGACCCTCGTACGATCGATCATCGATAGAAATTGTTCAAGAACATAAATCGAAAAAAATCGATATGTATATAATCAATCAATCGATAAAAATCGATAAAAAAGTTTAGTGTGAGTTCGATTTTTAACGATTGATAGATACAATCGATATCAATCAAATCGGCGGTATCGATTGTTATCGATTAAGTTTAGTTTGTTTTGCCGTGAGTTTTTGTTTTGCCGTGAGACTTGTGGGCCACCGTATATAGAAAGTTTATAAAATATTTATAATATTTGGATAAGATTAAGAAAGCCATATATGGTCGTGAGCAGAAAAGCCCTCTGGACATTTTAAGGTAAACATCGTCATGTCTTAATATACCCCAAACCAGTATAATAATAATTTATTCAAAAATACTTTCAAAAAACAACAGTAATAATAATAATCAAACAATAAAAAAGAGATTATGAATATAAAATAACAAATATATGAACAAATTACTTATTTATCGATGAAGACGTATTTGCAAAATAAATTAATAGCTCAAAACACGAGTCCCGCTCTTCACACTGATATAATACTATATTAAAACTATACATTTATAAAATCTAAATATTTCTAAATTTCCGCTACATTGGCGTTAAGGTTAAAGTCATTCAAGAATTCATTGTCCTTATAAAAAGGGGTTCTTGTCTCCCTGACACACGTGTGTACTGACTTAATTAATTCAAAAGCCGGATAATCGAGTTCTAATTCATGTTATAGTTCTTGCATACGTGTCCCCTGTCTTCTTGGTTAACTTCTCAGCAAGGTGCTTTAGAATAATCTGGCATTCTGCCCCCATCCCTACATTTGTACCAAAAACTAAGGGCGTTAAAGTTCCCATATCGACATCGATTACTTTCTCTATTTTTTTGCTTTCTTGATCTCTTAAAGTGCACATGAACCCTTTGACAATACATTCAGTACCGGTTCTGCATAAAGTAAATAGTTGATTGGTAAAATATTTCTTGATTTGAGTGAGGCGTCTCTAAGTTAGGAAGGTTTATACTTCCAATATGTTAATGATGATGACGTCAGGTAAGGTATTTGAGTGTTTTTGTTGTAACTAGTAATACTTAATGCTGGTCATTTTGAAAATAAAAATTTTAAATAGCTTTCATGTAAACCATGAGTAAAATAATGATGCTTTTTAAATACTGTATCTATGAACCAGTTCGATTTTGTATATTTAATTAAGCCTTAATAGACGTCACACTTATTAGCATATTGAAAGTATAAACCTTCATAATTTAGAAACGCATCACTCAAATCAAGAAATATTTTACCATTCAACTATTTACTTCATGTATGATCAGTATTGAAAGTATTGTCGAAGGGTTCATTTGCACTTTAAAGACCCATTGCCACTTACCGTGATGCACCGCGGTCACAGATGAATTTCGTGGTCCATGAAATTCAAAGATTCATATATTGAATAATAACGTCATATTAAATCAAAAGGTTAGAATTGTTTTTTCAGTGGTGACACGATTCAAATTGTAAACAAATTGTGATGCATCACGGTAAGTGGCAATGGGTCTTTAAGATTGCAGAAGTGGGCTTGTTTTGGTTGCTCTTGGAATTAATTAATAAAGTATGAAGGACGCCACACAAACTACAGCTCTTCGGAATGATAGTTATCGTGTTAATGCTATGATGTGAGGCCATCTTAGAGTGACCTGTTATGATATATAATAGCGTGTTTATGCATGCTTTACTGAGGACCAGTGTATTAAAGCATTTAATCGTTAAAACACGTCACTGCATGTTGGTCACTTTAATATTGAACCAAAATGAGCCATCTTAGAGTGGCCTGTTATGGTATATTATAGCGTGTTTATGCATGCTTTACTGAGGACCAGTGTATTAAAGCATTTAATCGTTAAAACACGTCACTGCATGTTGGTCACTTTAATATTGAACCAAAATGAGCCATCTTAGAATGACCTTTTATGGTATATTATAGCGTGTTTATGCATGCTTTACTGAGGACCAGTGTATTAAAGCATTTAATCGTTAAAACACGTCACTGCATGTTGGTCACTTTAATATTGAACCAAAATGAGCCATCTTAGAATGACCTTTTATGGTATATTATAGCGTGTTTATGCATGCTTTACTGAGGACCAGTGTATTAAAGCATTTAATCGTTAAAACACGTCACTGCATGTTGGTCACTGATTGAACCAAAATAAGGTGTTTTGATAGCGTAGAGTTTTAGGACAGGGAACCGGACATGTGACTTCTTATATTAAACTCTTTTTTGTAATTTAAGCGTATTACATGATACGAAAGAGTTAAAAAGAATGTTGGTTTTTGAGTAATGACTTAAAAAGCCAAGTATTCAATTTACCCAGTAAGTGGTCGCTATTCGATTCAACCTATTGTGTAGTAGACTGTAAAAGTCATGCATAATCTGCTAAGATATTGCAAGACCGGTTTCGGATCACTCCCCAGTGAACCTTCATCAGTTGCTTTTTAGCTTGAGATTTTGGTGTCGGGCTCGCTAGGAGCCGCTGAATGACTGACTAGAAACACCGATAGTGTTTTCTTTATATCTAATGATTTGGTTAATTAGTTTGGAGGCTAACGAATCATGGTCGGTGTATACGGTATCCGACATCCGGTTTATAACTATGGCTTGCGGGAAGATTCGCGAAGGCACCATTGTTTGCGGATTAAAGGACGGTCGGTGTAACCCTGATGACAATTCGCAAGGTTGTTTTTTTTCTTTTTTTTTCTTTTTTGCAGTATTCTTTACGTGTTCACCACAATCATTTTGTCGTTTACAGAACGCAAAGGTGCAGCTAAAATGAAACCACTGTTTTAAGCCATGGATAGCAATTCTCTAACTCACAGTAAAATGATAACCTGGATAACTGACTTTGATTGAACAATTGTCGAGTTGTATGAAGAGTTGTAGGATACGATTACAGGGGCAAACCAAATTTTTGCAATCAAATAATAAAGTATAAAGGACGCCACACACTACAACTCTTCGGAATGATAGTTATCGTGCTATGATTACTGTGAGGCCATCTTAGAGTGACCTGTTATGGTATATTATGGCGTGTTTATGCATGCTTTACTGAGGACCAGTGTATTAAAGCATTTAATCGTTAAAACACGTCACTGCATGTTGGTCACTTTAATATTGAACCAAAATGAGCCATCTTAGAATGACCTTTTATGGTATATTATAGCGTGTTTATGCATGCTTTACTGAGGACCAGTGTATTAAAGCATTTAATCGTTAAAACACGTCACTGCATGTTGGCCACTGATTGAACCAAAACATTTTTAAAACCGACGATAAATCTGTTCAGTATGCTAATGATCTGATGTAGCGTCAGCTTGTAAACAAGTCTCGTGATCCGGAGGGGTACTCCGCCAGAATTTGAGTAGGGGTGTTCCGCTGGGATTCTGAAAGGGGTACCCTGTTTATGATAAAAAAACTCAAATTTGTAGACCCTGTTTACGACAAAAGATATAATTAATTGCACTGAGTTCCTGTTTCAATTATCATGTCATCTCGCGTATCGTTTTTTTACGACCATAATAACCAGTTTCGGTCAATACGAAAGTAGAAACCCTGAATATGACAGGAAGCTCAGGAAGAACTTGGAACTTGAGTGAAATTGCGTACCCTGTTTATGACAAGAAGCTCGAAAAACCATACCCTGTTCAGCGGATCATCCCCGTATAGTCCATATATGGGAGTACCCCCCCCCCCCCCCCGGGTCTCGTGCAGGGGCGGATCCAGGATTTTATAGAAGGGGGGGTTGTAGCATTGAATGAGGTGGTGGAGAGATATAGCAGACCAAAGGGTTAGGAAGACGATTATTTGCTGCAGGCAAGCATGGTCAGTTTCAGGTCCCACACACAGCGTATAGAAAAAAAAAAGCGAGTGAAATGTGTTCGGCACCCCTGTTTTAATAAAACTCGCGATGCTGTTGGTGTTGTCATGAAAAAAATAAAATAATAAAATAAATCACGATGGCTCTCATAGGGGGAGGGGGGGGGGTTGCAACCCCCAAAACCCACCCCTAGATCCGCCACTGTCGTGATTGGTTTGTAGTTCCTAGAATCACTATAGGAAGTGACCTGTGCGTCTGGTGACGCATAATTTTGGTGGATTTCTTGGAATATTGAAATTCAGTAGCTCCAATTGGCGGCATCGTTGCTAATCTGTCAATAATACTTACGCATAAATTCGGTTGATTTCTTCGAACCTGACACTGAATCTCGGCGACTACAACTGGCCACATCGTTTATTTTCAGACTCAACATTCGAAGCAAGCATTTCAAGGTAACTTTGTGTTTCTAGTTCCTAATATATTTCGATAAACCTGATGGGTATCATATTCGATAAAATTCATTCGTTTGCTAAACGCTTTTCGTTTTTTTCGTTCGTTTGCCGTGCAATAAACACTAACAACAAATTAGAAGTATCCAGGTTTGTTGATATTCACTACTATGATTTTGTACAAAATAACTGGAAATAGACAATATTGAGTTTTGTCTTCTGCACACTAGACTACTATGGAATTAGAAAACATTTGAAAATTTTTTTTTGGAAACGAAACGTTGTCTTGAATACGACCCTGATATAAAAAAAACAATCGACATTTTTGAAAGCTATTTTAGGAGAGAAACTTTTCAAAATGCTTTGTTAATTGATAGTTAAAACCTTTTTTCAGTATGTTCTTCGTTTGTACTGAATCGATTAAAATCTTCAGTCCAGACACAGTCAATTTCGTTGATAGCCAAACGATCATGGCGTATTTGCAGGAACCGAGACACCGTTCTATGAAAGTGAAAGCGAAAGTTTTTGTGAGTCAACTACTCAGCATAACTAGGAATGCACGGGTGGTGTAGCGGTGATAGCGCGCCCCGGGTTCGGTGTAGTGTGTAAAATATTCAAGTATCCAATTTCAACAATTGCGAGCCTGGGCAATGTTGACATAAACTTATAAATACACTATAACACAGGATATAAAATCTAATAAAAATTTACAAATTAGTTCAACTTGTATGGCCTCGTTCAAAGCCGAAGAGCCGCCCCACCGCGCACGCGTCCCGACCCCAAATTCCTGAACCTCCCCTGTACAATTAGGAAAAGAGGTTTAAATTTAGATTAAAGGTTTAAGTTATTATTATTATCACTATTATAATTATTATTATTATCATACAATATTAAGAGACTCGTACCCAGTCCCTCACGACTTGAAATCCGGAAATAGTTTCCAATTCAAAAATTACAGATAGATTATTCACCTTAAACATAACTACACACACTCAATGTGCTATTATATTTGAACAGGACGAAATGGATCTGTGGGAACCACTACGAGACATGTTGGATCGAAAATTTTTAACGTGGGTAGTAATCTTAATTCTTGGCCGATTGTTCTTCTTGATCCTGTACACCGTGTGGTTATGTGACTGCTTCTTCAGAGAGTTTAAAATGGAAATCCCATGCAAAGATTTCACTCTTTACCCTGAACCAAAAATAATGTCTGCAGTTTGGCTTGTAATCGTCAGCATTACATCCGTGTGTCTAATCAACTTCGCCAGGCAATGGCACGAAACTTCACCCTTGAGGTCAATCTTCGACAATCATCTTTATCGTAAAAAGTACTTCTACGAGCTGTGTTTCATTAACATACTGGTCATTATCTACGACTTGATAACTATTTTTGCCAGAGAATTTCAAGTGAGAACAACAGTTTTATACTGTGCGTATATACTCGAACATATCACGTCTACTGCACTCATGCTCACATTAAACTTCATTCCAGAGTTCGTCCAGAATGTACCACAATATAACCCGAAATATTGTGTTTATAAAATAACCTTGCTACTCTACTCGATCGAGAATTATGTCCTACACGCCTTAGGAACTGTTGTAGCTGCGTACAGACTGGTTTCAGTTCCTACTTGTAGTAACACACCTGAAAATCAAAACAACACCGACTGTTACGATGTCCTAGCTGTTATCATGTTGTTTCTTCTTGTGAGTGTCCTCGCTATCCGTCTCAAAGTTGGAGAATTCTTTCTGGCCAAGTTCTTCGAAGAAGATGTTAATGTTCTCGACCCCCCCAGTCGCAAGCTCCGATCTGACTAACTCCGTCAGTGACTCAACGAAAAGAAGAAGAAAAAGAGAAATGAACTGGAACAGAGAAGACAATCTTGGGAAAGGATAATATGTACTTATTGACTGAGTGGGAGGGCCGTACGGGAAAATATTTGGCTCGAGGTCATGCCGTACGGAGCGAGCGCAGCGAGGTCCGTACAAATGACCGAGAGCCAAATATTTTCCCGTACGGCCCGACCTAACTCAGTCAATAAGCATTTTATCATATGACCCTCACGAAAATAAAAATAATGAAAAAAAGAAAGCGCGTGGATTCGAGCAGGGCCGGACGGGTTTTTCCGGCCCGCTTACGTCAACCCGTCCGGCCCCCATCACGTGACTTTTTCCAATGGTTTTATTAGAGCGCGCGAGCAGGGCCGTACGGGTCATATGATAACACTAAATACTATGTACTTATTGACTGAGTGGGAGGGCCGTACGGGAAAATATTTGGCTCGAGGTCATGTCGTACGGACCGAGCGCAGCGAGGTCCGTACAAATGACCGAGAGCCAAATATTTTCCCGTACGGCCCGACCTAACTCAGTCAATAAGCATTTTATCATATGACCCTCACGAAAATAAAAATAATTAAGAAAAAGAAAGCGCGTGGATTCGAGCAGGGCCGGACGGGTTTTTCCGGCCCGCCTACGTCAACCCATCCGGCCCCCATCACGTGACTTTTTCCAATGGTTTTATTAGAGCGCGCGAGCAGGGCCGTACGGGTCATATGATAATGCTGAATAATGCTAATCCTATTGTTTTCTATTGTTTATTTGGCACTATTTACTGCTAAATAGTGCAAAGTGTTGCACACTTTTAGTGTTTGTACTCTAATAAAATATTTATATGCGCTAAATAGTTAGTAGTAGTTTCACGGATTTATGTTGTGCACTCAAAACGAAAAGCCTTTACCTGGTGAAAATCAACAGTAAGCACCTTGACATTTGTATTGATTCATTGAATTTGTTGTCAAAAAGATGAAAAAAAGGTTTTGGATTCTCTCCAAACTTCGTTATTATGTAAATACTATTATTTCTTATCACTTTATATTATTCCTTGATCTATCCATTCTTAATTTATGGAGTGGTCTGATTGCATGAGGTAACACTTACTAATCTACTCTTCAACCTTCATGAGCATTCAAGTTCTTTATTCGTATATATGAATATTATAGGGCTATTTGATCTTTTTATTTATGCCACTGCTTTTTCCATGTATAAATTTAATGACGATAAGCTGCTACTATCTTTATTTAATTGTTGTTTTTTTTTCTAATGTTAATAGCATTCACAAATACAACACTAGAGCTGCTTCTAAGCTGTCTCTCACTATTTCCCTTAAGGCCCAAAAGTGTGGAATTCCCTTAGGAATGACATAAAAAATTAATTGAACTTTAAGAAAGTTAAAAGAATTAGAAAAAGAAAAAAAAAAAAAAAAAAAAAAAAAAGAAAAGAGAAAAAAAAAGTTATTTGCATTTGTATTTACTCCAAATAAGCTATTTAATTTCATATCAGTAATCTGGCTTAAAGGCATTTTTAACTCAATTTATATTTAATCTTTGTAAGCTATTGCCCTTATTAATGTTTACTTTAATGTTTATCTAATTAATTCATTGTAAACAATTCAAAGAAAAATAAAGCTGTTGCACACGGACCTCTCTTGTCTAGCTTTGAATTAATAGGTTATTAAAGCAAAATTAACAGGTGCAACTTCTATACATTTTGATCCCCCCCCACTCCAACTTGGTATTAGTCAGTTAGCATAGTAGTATAGTAAAACCTCCTTCTTCTTGATCGTGTCAACCCTCTACTCAAATTCCAGAATGCATTCGTTTGGGCTTGGGCTTCCTGTCTTATTACTACATCTGCGTACGTAACCTTTTTCTTCCGAAAGATTTGGGACCGAGAAATGAAAGCTGCTAAGCAGAGTACTTGACCTTACCAAGGGCACAGAGTTTAATCTGATCTTCTCTGTAAAACGACCCCCACTAACAAAAATAGTCAAAATACAATTTATCTACCACGACGGAATAAACAACTTTATGGTTAAAGACAAGTGATCAATTACGTCCAAGATTTTAGTTAATTTCGTAAAAATGTCTTGCTCTTTACAATTTCCTGGGGTTTTTGCAAGATGCGCGATTCAAGAGCTATTCAGGGATCTATCAAAACAACACCTGATAAAGCGGGATCTTAAGGACGGGCCACTAGTTAGTTGATGGGGGTTGCGTAAATCAAATCCCCCCAAAAATATCGAGCAACACTTAAGGTGACTACCTACTTTTGGAAATTGATTTAAGCTTTTTTTAAAACTTCGATTTTCCGAATTGAAATTTAATGCTGATTCCAAATCTGAAAAGAAAAATAGGGTGTCCCGAGATCGTTTTCGAGATAATCAGCATTTAATGGAAGCCTACGCACGAGCTTTTGGAGTAAAAATTGCGCCACCGGAAGTGATTAGAAAAAAATTAAGATTAATAAGATAATAGTTATTTGCAGACTATATGATTGCACGAACGAAGGCTAATCAATCATTCTACAATAATACATGGATATTTTCGACAAAAAGACAGAGAGATACATTGATTTGTCATAGTTTCGGTGCTCTTAAAAAATCTCATAAAGTCGAACAAAAATCCCTACAAAAATCTATTTTTTCACGTGTTCCTGTTTAAACTTTTCCTAAATTAATGTTGATATAACCTAGATTTTTAGGAGTTTTTCCGAATGAGCTATCAAAAAATATAGAGTCCCGTGCAAAATTTGAGGGTTTTGCCCTGTTGAAGCTCAAAACGCGTATGGTTCTTCAATAAATCTTGTAGATTTTTCAGCGGTTTTTGAGCGCGCGCACATCGTGGGCTCAAATCGAACGTTCAAAAGTAGGCAGCCACCTTAAACCTCAAAAAACATCGTGCAACATCTTCTGCTAGAAGGAAAATATCTAACTGTACGCAAAAATATAACGTGCAAGGGTTGAGCCCAAAAAAATAAATATCATGCAACCAAAATGCCCGTCTCTAATGGTCCATCCCATATTTAGCACGAGCTTACATGTTGACTCGCAACGGTGATACAACAGCGCAATATTGCTCCGCGTAATCGCGCCTAAAGACAACTTCGTAGCAAAATATATGAAAGCCCTGTAAAATTTAGCCTTGGCGACCCACTAAGGCATGCCTCTCTTCAACACAACATGGAAAACCAGGCTACAAGAGCTCCAAAAGTTGACATTCAATTAAAATTTCGATATGTCTAAGCGAACGTTTAGATAGTCTGCGTAGCAGCGCTTTGAGGGGAGGGGTAGGAAGGGACGGAGGAGGCGAATCGTCTTTAGGCGCGATTACAGCGAGAAATTTTTCTAAACGTTCGCTTGGGCATATCTAAATTAATTGAATACGGACATTTTTACCAAATTAACTAAAATCTTGGATTTCGTATTATTAAAATCACTCATTGTTTATTTCGTAGTGGTAGATAAATTGCGTTTTTTCTATTTTCCTTAGTTTGGGCTGTTTAAGAAGATCAGATATATTAAAATAGAAAATTTTAAGTTATTTCAAGACAACAAAAAAAAAGAAATATAGTTTTGAAAAATATAATTTAGAAAAATTAGTTTACATTATCAATAAGTAATTTGCATAAACTTCAAAACAGTTCATATACCGCGTCAAACGCCATCATAACGTATTTTTTGGAGACGATTTTACTTCAAAGTAGTTTAAAATGGAAAATAAGATCATATTTAGTGTGTTAACACCGGATATAGTAAAATTCAAGCAAGTAATAATGGTTAGTTATAGTTTATTTCAGTACTTAATTTGCATATTTCATGAGACATTTTGGTAAAAACACGAAAAGTCCGAGGTTGCTGAAAAAAAGCGCAAAATTTTTTTATGAATCCACTTTTATCAACCTTTGATCAGTAGATTGAAGTAAAAAACTTAAGTAACCCGTTCTGGACTTGGGAGAAAAAAGCTTTTTAGTGAGGGGGGGTTTGTCTTGATTTCAAAAAGCCGTCAAATGGGTATGAATACTTATTTTTCTCCTTTTTTCCCTTTTGCTTAACATTCAAAATTTTGCTTATTTTTGACACTAGAATGAATGTAAAAGTCAGGAAAAATAATAGTTTGTTCCAGCGTTTAATATTTTGCGAGCAGTGACGACTTAAATACGGGCAATTTTCAATTGATAATAAATGCAAATTTAGCGATAACGGTGGTCCAGGATTTATGCGCTGTAAAAAAATCATTTTGATGAATTTCGAGAAAATAAAGTCATTTTCATTACTTACTAGTAATTACCTTTCTATGGTGAAAGTTTGAGGGAAAACTATTTTCTGACCCGAGAAGCAGTGGGCCGCTTTTACAGAGATTGCCTCTTAAATTACGTATGCTAAAAATAGGAATGTAATGGACATGACGGAACTGGAATTTGGACTGATTTTTATCCATACCTTTAATTTTTGGCATACACTTTTTATCCAAAATGATTTTCACTACTTTGTGCTCTTTGAAGCTTTAATAAAAAAATATATTCACTTTATTATTGTTTGGATCCATGTCAAAACAACAGCATTTCTGCACAGACCCATAGTTCATCTAGAAGTAATACCTAACTTCCGGTCCTGTGAATAAATTTGTTGTAATTCTAGTGATCTTATGGTTTAAAACAAACAGTCTACACACACTCTACCTCTGGCAAAAAATGCCAGGTTAAGACCCCATCATCCCTCCACTCCCCACGACCCCGCACCCGTCCTAGCGTCTTTTTTACTGGGATAACTGTGGTTTACCAGATACTCCATGCATGTTGAAACCAGGTCCTCCAGGTCCTCCAGGTATCCCAGCTTACCCGCGGAACCAGGGTCTAGTTTTTTTAAATATGCATCTAAGATAGGAAAGCATAGCAAATGATAGTGAATTCCTCGATAGTAAATCAGGGAAACAAAGCAATGAAATAGCCTATAAGTACTTTGTAATTGTACGAGACATTATTTTTGTTCACCAATGACGTACTATCCTATATTTTAATTCAGAACCAATGTAGGTGTATAGGGTTTGTTTTCCGTACAATATCTTCTCTAAATTCTAAAGTTTACTTTGATAAATGGAGCAAAAGACGTGGAGGGTCAATGCATAAAAATAAAGAAAAAACGAAAAGAAAAAAAAAAAACAGGAAGGAAGGAAAAGTGAACAGAAGAAACAAGAAAAAAAGAAGTAAAAGGAGAGAAAGTAAATTAAAGGAATAAAAAGGTCGAAACGGTAAGCAAAACATAAAAGAAAATACAACAAAAAGTAACACAAAAAAAAATATCGATTTTTATTATCAATTGAGACACGAAAATACACTTCAAAGGGTAATCTAGTGTCTGTATAGCCATTTTTGGGGGTTAAAAACTTGGCTTGAAAAACTCTTAATATTTTCTGCAGTTCAAATTATACAAAGGGACGCATTCCTTAATTGTGCATAAACAAAAGTCCCCGATGCGTCACAAGGTCAACAAAAGGTGTTATACATCTCCTAGCAACCAATCAAAAAACAATTAGAAATCACGCAAGTTAATTAGGTGAATTCCTATGGGACTCGATTAGACCGGAGCGACTTGTTATAAGCCAAGAAGCAATCAATAAAGATTGATTAGACGAATTATTCTCTGGTTTTCTACCAAGATGAAGGCTTCTGCGTGGATGAGACGAATAGTGGATCTTTTACCGATATTTTATGCTGTACTTACTCGTGTAATGTTCTTTATTCATGGCTTTCTATGCGTGTGGGTGCTTGCTCATTGTAAACAGGCAATGAGTTACTGGTGGCTTATGATAGGGATTTTATGTCTTCTCGTAGAGATGTGCTACACTCTTGTGGTTCGTAAAGGACACGAATACAAATAGTAAGTAAACCATGGAATTTATATTTCTATTCCTTAGCGATGGACTTCTTGAATTCATAAGTTATAAATCAAGTGGGTTCATTGTTACATACATTCCGTAATCATGGTTTAAGCATTACGACGAAACTAAGCAAAAGCTGAATCACTGCAAAAACTCGACAATTAAAAATATATTCCCTAACTTCCTCAATTCAAAACGATACGAGAAAAAATTCTGGTTAAATTTCGTATTCTAATAGACTTTGCTTACTTCAAATATGAAAATCTGTCTTGTATGGTATTTCATTGTTGGCAATTGCTTTTGAAGCTAGCCGCTTAGAGTTTACTTAATACTCTAAAGGGCTTCGGTATGTCGCTACTTTTCTGCTTCATAAAATTTCTGCTTTTTAAAATCCAGATATTTCATTAAGAAGGATTGATTTAGGATAATTATTTTACTCAAATTCTCTAAATATATAAAACGATTGAGCATAATAAAGTGGTGCTAAAGAATAATTACCAGTTAATAATTTTTTTATTCCTTTGAAATTTATTCATATTATTTCGCAACTCATTTTACGATTATAAAATGTAATGTTTAGGAAAAAGAGTTCTTTATTTTAAAAAATTCTTTATTTAAGATCATTTATAAAATTGTTTATAAATGGAATATAAAAGAAAGGATGCTGAAGTAAACCAACTTGAAGAAATTTAACTTCCGAAATTTTTTTAAATTGCGCTATTAGAAGAAAAGATGTCTTTTGAAAGAAAATTGTTTTATATATTTTTGGCTGTATTCGTAAAGTTTTTTTTTTTAATTATCACTTTGATAGGGATTTTCGGAACTCCAGGAGTACGAATAGAAGAAAAACGCTGACACAATAGAGTGTGTGCGGCCTTGTGAATAAAAATCCCTAGAGTTATGAATAACAATGAAGCAGCCGCCATCTTGGTTGATCTAACAAGAGAAGCTTAATCAGAAATGCTTTGTTATCGTCAGCCAAGATGGCGGCTATGACGTAACTTGCACATGCTCTATAGAGTTTGTGCAACCATGTAACTTAGAATCCCTAGAGATATGAATAACAATGAAGCAGCCGCCATCTTGGTTGATCCAGCAAGAGAAGCTAATGAGGAACGCTTTGTTATCGTCAGCCAAGATGGCGGCTATGGCGTAACGTGCACCTACTCTATAGGATCATTGCAGGCTTTTCCTCTCCTTTCCTTCCCAATCCCTCTCCCCTTACAACTCCCCCCACCCCCCACCCCTTCCTCAATACGAAGGCTAAATTCCTTTTTTATTCCCGTCAACTTCTTCTAGTTTCTGGCCGAGCTGTTTCTTCTACATGTTGACGATGGTGCCAATCGTGTGGATTATAGAAATAGACCTCTACCACGCCAGGGAAACCGCTGTACCACAAAGCGATAGCACTTCGACTGTTCCTACTACTGCTGCTTCTCCGGAAGGGGTAAGCCATGAAAGTCAATAACCTCGTGGTGCAGAGCGTTGTGGGACTGAATGAGGGTCGAGAGATAGTAGATCTTTTTGACCCCATCCCAACATTCGGTACCACGAGGCACGTTGGCGTAGTAATTTAGAACAACCTCTGGGCTAATCTAAATCGGGTCACGGCTAACTCACAGATTGAACACTGAAAAAACTCTGGGCTGATCTAAGTCAGGGTATATGGCTAACTCACAGATTGAACCCTGAAACAACCTCTGGACTGATCTAAGTCAGGGTATGGCTAACTCACAGATCCAACCCTGAAACAACCTCTGGGCTGATCTAAGTCAGGGTATGGCTGACTCACAGATCCAACCCTGAAAGAACCTCTGGGCTGATCTAAGTCAGGGCGCGGTTAGCTCAAAGATTGAACCCTGAAACAACCTCTGGCCGATCAAAGTCTAGGCATGGCTAACTTACAAATCAAACTCTGAAAGAGCTTCTGAGCTGATCTAAGTCAGGGCATGGCTACTATGGTTCGAATTGTAATTTAGCGGAGAATTCGAAAGAAAAACTAGAGAATCCGGAGAAAAAAACCCTCGAATCAAGGGGGACCTAACAAACTCTACTCACATGCGATGCATGATTATCCAGGAATCAAATTACCCAACAACACTCTTGATTCCCAAAGATAGTCTTCTATTAAGAGAAAATGAACTAAGTATGAACTAGTATTCATGCTTTTAACCATCATAGGCACCGTTTGATGCTATATATAGAATCTTCAGCCCTCTACGCTGAAGAAAAAAACATGAGCAAACAGGGTAGAGCTTGCGCAGTATGCGCGTGCATAAAAACAAACGATCAAATAAATGATTCTAAAAATAGCATCAAAGATTCTAAAAATAGTATCAAAGTGTGCACATGATGAGGCGCGGGGATTTCTTCTCTTAGTTCATATTCTCTTGCTTTTATACTATAATTGTAAACCAGTCGATTTGATTTGATTTTGTTATCTTTCTTAGTGTCTGAGCATAGGAAACACGCTCAACAGACAGAAAAAGATATGTGAGCTTGGACTCATCATTGGAATCATTCTTGGGCGTTGGCTCCTACCACGTGGAGACATCACACGTGACCAGCTCTCAGCTCTGTTGCTAGGATACGTAGGAACAGCCGCTGACATCTTGGAACTGTTCGAAGTGTTTGAAGAGGACAAGGTATTGCTAGTTCGCAAAAAAAAATTAAATTGAGAAAGAACTTAAGAGAGAATTCTTTTCGTATTCAAGCAGTGAGCGCCAAAAACTATTTTCTTGAAGAAAGGCTGTTGTACAAGGCTAAAATCTTGTTATTCAGAAACTTGTTTGGAAGTGGAGATGACCGATGAAAGTGGAATCAAAGTGTAAACCCAAAGCAAAAATTTGAATCGAAAATAAGGTTTAGGCCTTCATTTGCTTATTTCCCATATATTTTCTATAAAAAAGCCTGACAAAGCAACATTCTAACACAAATGCAACAAAACATCTTTGTACAATTGAAAATACCGCTTCAAACAGGCATTTTATCATAGTACATCAGTTTCTAACTGTTTAAAAAAGGTTTTGAGTGTTAACCCAAAACGAAAATTGGGATCAAACCTCATACGAAAGTCTAGTTTTTGGCGCTTTTTCCCATTATTGTTCATTATTTTAAAAAAATTCCTCTTAATTCCCAAGAGAGTTAAAACTGGCGGCCATGTTGGTGGTGTTTGTGAAATGTTCATCAATAGGATAGCACTTAGAATACAATATATTTTCTGAATACATTACATCAACTGAGTCTATCTAGGTTCTCCCTTGGTCATAAACAGCACCTTCACTGGGCTGCCTGTGGTTCGTTGTTAAAGTATATCAACTCGATTGTATTTCATTGGATATTTTGTAGGTGGTTGGAAGAGGGGATATCACGTTTGCTGTGCTTGGTGTCTATTCCTGGAGTCTTTTGCAGTTTACACTCGTTACCACGGCAACAACGGGTAAAGACAATCAAATTAGGATCACTGCAAACAAGGTAACAGAAATAATAATGATGCTGATGACGATCTTAATGATGATGATGATGATGATTATGACGATTATCATAGTCATTAGCATCATCATTATTTAGTATCATCATCATAAACAACATCATTACCATCACCGCCGCTGCCACCATTGTCATCAGCATCATCATTACCAACAACATCAATAAATGAATATCCAATCATCATTATCAATAACAGCAACGACATCATCGCATCAGCCTCATTATTCTACGAACGAACGTTCCCTTATAACAGGTTTTCAGTTTGACCCCAATATGAGCTGCCTCACTGCTGTACTTGCGGCACTAGCGTGACGGAGGGAGCCCGACCCCCCAAAAATTTGCTTTCGGCGCCAAACAAAACTTTATTGATTCATGCGGGATTCCTTTGGATTTGGCGGGAAAATGGTACATCCCCCCCCCCCCCCCCCAATAATCGAGACCTCGATACCCCCTGACTTGCAGTGGTGCGTGATTAGCAATAACAAGTTTTCTATCGTAGAAAAGCTAAAGTAGAACCGTTATGTGGTTATAGGTCGATACAGAACCCTCGGCAGAGGAAGTCTTCAACAGAAAGATCAGCTCCCACAACAAGTACGGTAACCCTACAAAATACGGTAATACAGTTATAAATGCCAGTGATGATGAACTCAAAGAAAAATACATCCAGCGTCTCCGAATGAAGAGACGACAAACGGAAAAGGATCTGAATAATCGCGGGAAGGGATTTAAGGGAGTTCGGGAACGTAAAGTAAATCCTATCACAACCGCACGAGGCGAAGTGAAAGAGATATCTAGGCGAGAGATGTTACTTCATGGCGATATCTTTGGTATTCTAGCTGGGATACTGATGCAAGATGGACCTTTTCTTGTTCTCAGACTGGTATTGATAATCAAATTTAGCGTCATAAGCGAGATGCATATATTTTTTACATGTAAAAATGCTATCGCGCTGAGCCTATTGATGTACAGGCTATGTATCTTGACATGTAGTGGTGAGGATGAGGTTTACGATGAACATCGTGAGAACGAATGGCGTTTACAGAACGTTCAACAGGCAGTCTACAGCGACCAGTTTAAGGCTTCAGGAGCAATTCAGCTAGCAGGTTGACACACGTAAAATATGGTCGAAAAGGGTCTACATTTGTACATACAAGAGTATTCAACATGACTATACCAAATAGACCAGTTTCGAATTCCAAATTACCGCTGTGTTTCTTGATTACAGACTCATTTGGACAGGGTTAGCCTCGTATCAGTGTTTAAATATTCACAAATACCAACGGTAAAGTAAAGAATGCACAACTTCAACAATACAAACATTTTGAAACTCGACGGACCTTGACTGGAACACGTGAATATTCTGCATAAACTCGAGGCTAACCCTGTGCAAATGAGTCTGTAATCAAGAAACACGGCGGTAATTTGGAATTCGAAACTGGTCTATTGAAAAAAATGAGCATCATGAGAACGGTTTAAACTTACGATGAACATCGTGAAAACAAATGGCGACTACAGAACGTTCAACAGGCGTTCTATAGCGACCAAATTTTCAGGAGCAATTAAGCTTGCAGGTTGACATGACATTTATACGACGAAAAATGTTAAATTTGTACATAAACGCTATCCAACGTAACTATGCCAATTTTTGAAGAACTCGTCAAGTTTTTAAAAGATTAAACTTTATGTATTTACATAAAATGCGATTATTTTTACGATGGAAAGATGTAAATTTGTACATCTATACAAAGGTATCCATCGCAACGACACTAAATTGAAAAAAAAAAGTCGTGTTGCGAAAAGGTTACATGTTTGAAGGCAAGACCCTAGGGTGTTCTGGGTAAACTGTTAATGTGGCTAATATTTTGCATATTCACGCGGCAGCCATGTTGGATTGAACAATACATTCCTTCACACGTAGCCTCAAATTCAAGCGCTTGAGAATTAATTTATGCTGGGGAGACAAAGGTTTTTTTCTCATGAGAATAAACAGGGCCGCCGTGTGATATAGGCCCATTGATTTACCGAAAATTAACAAAGCACTTTGCCAACACTCTCCATGCCAGAATTATCATCTTTAGCATATAGCAACTTGTGTACTTCCTAAGAACGCGCGCGCTCATTGGTTAATTGGAGGTGAATATTGTACGATATTCACCTCTGAATCTCGGAATATTGAGTCGGCAACAAAAATGGCATCTGCCGGCAATCGTCTTGATACAATTTCCGATGAGGAAATTGAAAAAATGAAAGGAAATGCCATTCCTATCAATATCAAAAAGGCAACGAAGTATGGCCTAAACGTTTTGCTAAAAGTTTTGCGTGAATTTGTCACGGAAACTAAAAGTTTCTGTTTGTTTTTATTGAATTATTGTATACACTTATTTCAATAAAGTTAGTCACCTGAAAAGCTACAAAGCTAAGACCGGCAAGGATTATGGGGTAGATACATTTTACATGTTTCAACCGCTTGATAACTGTTGATGGACTTGAGATCTTCTACGAGTTACGAGTTAACCTCCTCTGAGCATCCTCAACTGCTGCAGTTTGTGTCAAGAGCTTCACTTGTTGGATATAAAACATTTCCCCATGATTCTCAGGGATCACAGCTTTCTAGATTTTTGGGACTAACTTTATTGAAATAAGTGTATAAAAATAAGTTACTCTGTACACAAGTTGGTATATGCTAAAGCAATTGTGTCCTCAATGCGTAACCTATCTAAATCTCTGTCTTCTTTATTTTGAATGACACGCATTTTTTTAACAAGTATATACTAGCTAGCATGCATGTGACTGGCGAATGTGACATCCGTCCGGAAAAAAGGCAAAAGCTACACGCATCCCACAGCTAGGTCCTAGCCTCTCTCGACTTGAATTCAAGCAATACTCTGGACATCATCTAACCAGAAAACCCCTCGGTCTTAGCTACGATAATTCAACTTATTATATAGATGTCGATGAAATACCAGGTTTTCTCTAGTGTCGAAAACTTGATATCTTTCACCAGTGGAAGATACCATATCTTTCACACGTGAAGATATCGCTGTTGACATAGTAACGTATTTTAATAAAGAATTTTTGAGCTTTTGTTTTATTTAAGTTTCATCGATATCTATATAATACACAGAACATTACATGGCCGCTTGGAGATACGAATTTTATCTTCTCGTGTTCAATTTAGATCTTTCGCTGCGCTCACTCGTGAGATATCAATTGAACACTCGAAGATAAAATTCGTATCTCCGCGCGCCCATGAAATATCCTCTATCTTTTCAACCCGATAAGTTTTTTCAATTCGGTGTAGACTCGGCGATAACAGTTCACGAGGATGGTACGACGTAAATCACAAACATCATGGAAGTGAGTTTGACGTTATCATAAAATGCTTGCCATCCTGCTATTAATCTTTGTAACAAACACACGTCCCCAGTAACAATCCCAGCAGTCTTTGCAAGGCGATACTCGACCCATTCCCCCATTTTACTTTTGGAGAGGCCGATCTCAAGCAATTTTTTTTTTTGTTCTGTTTGGATTATCCACATCATAGCCGTAATCAAGTGGGGTGCATTGCGTGCACGTGCACCCATCCCCCTCCACCCCGCACGCAAAAGCTAAAAGTCCGCTGATTCGTTCGTATTTTTTCCTCATTTTTATACCATCTGCAATTTGTAGCAATTTTTATCGCTCACTCATTATTGGATTGTTGGATATTTAAATCTATTTCTAGTAGCAACGTCCTATATCAGGACCCATTTTATTTAATTTAATTCTTATGACAGGCAGTCTAGTTATTTATTGAAGAAATAGAAAACGCGCGCGCGTGCTCTGTGCAGTTATAAAGCACGCGGGGATTATAATTTAAATCTTTGAAAAGAGGACTGGAATGAGCATCAAAGTTAGAAAATGTCATGATGCGCAGTGCTCTTTTCTGTAAACTAGTAATGTTTTTTAAAGAGGTTGGATAGGTATTTCCACAAAGGATCAAACCATATGTTAAGAAAGGGTAAACTAATAAATAATATAGCATAGTTAGAGTTTTTTAAGAAACATAATGCCTGATTTTTGATAGAATACCAATGTTTTTTTGAAATCGTATTTGAGATCACTTTTATATGATACTTCCAATTGAGATTGCTATCAATATACATACCAAGATATTTAACACAAGATTCATGCTTAAGAAATTTGTCATTGATAGTTAGTTTGATCGGGAATATCTTCTTTTGCGGTGGATGAAATATTATAAAATTTGATTTTGGAATATCTAAAGTTAATTTATTGGCAGTCATCCATTCATCAATTTTAACTAATTCCTCATTGATAAGATGTTCAAGAGTATAAAGATTTTTATGTCATATAAATAAGTTGGTTTCATCATCAAATAATTGAAAATGGAAGAGAGAAGAACAAGAAGTAACATCATTAATGTAAAGAAGAAAAAAAAGAGGACCTAGAATAGATCCTTGTGGGACACCATAAATTACATACTCATATTCAGAATTAATACTGCCTAGTGAACATACTGTTTTCTGTTAGATAAGTAAGAAGAAAACCATTGATGAGGAATGCCTCTGACACCATATTTTTCAAGCTTATTAATTAGAATTTGTTGATTGACAGAGTCAAAAGCTTTTTGTATATCCAGGAAGATACCACAAGAAAAGTTGCCATCCTCAATAGCTTTATGGATTTTATCAATTATTAAGCCCTAAAGCCAAATTGATAATCAGAAAAGGCTAGATGCTTGTTAAGAAATTTGAAAAGTCTATTATAAACCAGTCTTTCCAGGATTTTACTTAGATTTGAAAGAAGTGATATAGGACGACAACTGGATAAAGAAGTACGGGAGCCCTTCTTAACAATAGGAATTACACGTGCAATCTTTAAGGTTATCAGGAAACAGACCTGAAGAAAAAGACAAATTAAATAAGATAAGAGTTAGAAAATATAGAACTGTTGCTATCGAGTTATTCGCCATTTCTTCTTCCATGTGGGACATTTTGTATAGTTCAGACTGATTATTACAGCTTCGTTAATTTATATGATTCTTAGCCAGAAGTTCATAACTAGAAGTGTCCATCGTCCTATATATGAAACGTCCGATGTGTTTTACGTCTGAGCTATTTTTAGTAAGATTGACGTCTGCACCGGAAGTGACCAAGCAAGCAGGCCAAACAAACAAAATGGCGGACTCGGGGTTTCCCGTGTGAGAAAAGCTTGGATTTGCTTGAGTGTTATGTTCGATAATAGTGTACACCATAGAAAAGACACTTAGTTTCTTTTTTACCATAACAAAGTCCAAAAAGATGAAAAAAATGTACGGAAAATGTTTGAAAGAGCAACCGCTTCAAGCGCGCGCTGTTCATACACGCGGGCGCGCGCAATCCTAAACGAATCAGCGCAGCGTATGTCATTTCGATGAATCTGATTGGTCGAGCGTTCTTGCTTGGTCACTTCAAGTGCTGATGTCAAATTTACTAAAAATAACTCAGACGTAAAACACATCGGACGCCACCCCAATACATGATGGACACTTCTAGTTATGAACTTCTGTTCTTAGCCTAATACCATTAAGAGGATTTGAATAAAAGTCAATTTGTGAAGCCAGCCGGTCTATAGCAATGACTTGTAAATAATTTGGTGTTTAAATAAGGAAGCAGTTCCGTCAGGGTCGATAAGAAGTTCTCTTACTCCAACGTATTTTATTTCATTTCATCTTATTTCATCTCATTTCATCTCATTTCATCTCATCTCATCTCATTTCATCTCATTTCATCTCATTTCATCTCATTTCATCTCATCTCATCTCATCTCATCTCATCTCATCTCATCTCATTTCATCTCATCTCATTTCATCTCATCTCATTTCATTTCATCTCATCTCATCTCATTTCATTTCATTTCATTTCATTTTTTTTTTTTTCATTTTTCATTGTAAAGTTATTCGAAGTTATTCGAATAGAATATATATATATAAA
Organism: Actinia tenebrosa; assembly: GCF_029948245.1. Classification (NCBI taxonomy): domain Eukaryota; kingdom Metazoa; phylum Cnidaria; class Anthozoa; order Actiniaria; family Actiniidae; genus Actinia; species Actinia tenebrosa. The sequence goes on from NW_028292574.1 coordinate 9,056,066, forward strand.
AGAAAGTTAATCTTAATACCTGACAATTCAAGTTTTGAGGTTATTTGCCATTACAGTGTTGCTTTTGTTTAGTTCATTCGATTAGCGTTTAGTTCTTCACTTATGTTCGATGACACTACGCAGTTCTTTGGTCGCTCGGTCGGTCGCTTTTGGTCATTGCTTTGTTAATCTTCCTAGTTCAGTTGATTGGTTAGATGGTTGCTTTGCTGGTTCGTACTTCGGTCGGTCGGTCGGTAGCAGGTTCGGTGGCAGCTTCATCTCTTTTTACGTAACCTTTTATCTCAATCATTTCCAAGTCTTCACAGGCATTGTTCATTTGCCCTTGTTCTGTTTGTAACACGCCCGTTTGAGTCCTCCTTATCTTGCAGAAGCAACATAAAATGCTCCAAAACACCTGAACGAATCGAGAGCGATATTCACGAGATATTGTGCCATAAACGAAGGGATTACAACAGGAATGAAGCAATAACAACTGAGAAAACTTAAAAATCAAGCTTGACATGTGGTTGCTTTCAAAAACAATCAAGAGTATCCAAGCCATGTGAATTGGTAAGGTAGAAATAGTGTACAAAAGTACGATAATAAGAGAGATTTTGATGACTTCCATGTCTCTCTTTCGCGTCATTTTGAGCTGCTTTATTCTGTCACTGTTTAAACCACACTGGGGAACTTTGTTTCGTTTTAAATACAAGATGATCTTAGTGTAAGAGATGGCGATAATAGTCAAAGGTATCATGTACTGCACAACGAATAAATAGACTGTGTAGACCTTGTTTAATAGCTCTGATGGCCAGATTTCTTTACAACTTCCTTGATATTGTTCCCTTACTAAATAATCTGGAATGAGACAAATATTTGCCAAAAGCCACAGTCCTGCCACAGTGCAATACGTTAACTTCATAGAGGGCTTGGTTTTGAAAGGATGAACAATGGATCGACATCGGAATATTGCAATAGTCGTCATTGTAAGCATGCTCACCATTTGGGTACTGGAGAAAAATGGCACTACAAGTTTGCAATACCATTTTGAAAGTGGTATGTTGAAGTAATGTATTATAAAGTATAGCAACACGGATAGGATGTCAGCTACACTGAGGTTAGCAATTAGGATCCCGAATAGTGTCTTTCGTCGTTCTCTGGTAGTGTAAATAACCACAAGGACAGCAAGGTTACCAATAACAGCAACGACAAAGATGGTTATGTCAATACCAAGTCTCCATTCTAGGTTTCTCCATTCTAGGTCGTTTGAATTCGAATAATTCTGGTTAGAGTTAGAAAATATAGAACTGTTGCTATCGAACGAAGAACTCGAGTCATTCGCCATTTCTTCTTCTATATGGGGCATTTGGCGCCAGTGTCCGACTCAGACTGATTCCAATATAATCATTACAGCTTCGCCAATTTATATATTCTTATTTCTTCTAATTCCTTAAAGTGCACCCAACCCGTTACAACACTTTCAGAATTGATTCTACATAAAGTGAATAGTTGAACGGTGAAATATTTCTTCATTTGAATGTTGCGTCTTTAAGTTATGAAGGTTATACTTCCAATGTGTTGATGACTGTGGCGTTTTTAAAACCAAACACCAGCCAACATCACGAGACGTCCAATTTAAAATAAACATTGTGGAAACCTTGAGCATAATGATGATGCTTTTTGAATGCGGTTTGTGTGAAATGACTAGTCAAAATTTGTATATTTAATGAAGCTTGTGGCGACATTTTCAACTATTCACTTCATGTAGAATTAATACTGAAAATATTGTCCCAGGCGTTAAGTCGGACGGAGTCAATAAGAAGAAGTTCTCGCATTCTAATTTTCTTTTGCGATTTCCCATTTGAAATCGCAAAGTTGGTCGACTGAAATGATCCAAAAAAAATCTGTAAACGATATATACTACAAAAAAGGAAAAAATTCTTTAAGAGGGAATATTCGTAAAAATCAATAAAATTTGCTTGGAATAGTTGCCTTTTACATATTTTTTTCTTTTTTCGTGTAAAAGAAGATTATGATACAAAGTTTAAATATTCCGGTTTTAAAAAAAAAACACCATTTGGTTCCTGAGTTATAATCTTTTAAATAAACATTTTTGATGGCATAGTAAGGGTTCTGATGTTGTCATAGCAACGTCTGACGTCATTTTTTCATGCTCGGATCATTGCGATCTTTGGTTTATGGTCTTTGGCTTTCCAGGTTTACTTGCTGTCATATCATATATTAATTTTTTTTAGCTCATAATGTGAAGGCAAAAAAACACTTTCCAGCCTCCTTAAGAGAGAATTCTTTTCGTATTCAAGCAGTGAGCGCCAATACTATTTACTTGAAGAAAGGCTGTTGTTACAAGGCTAAAATCTTGTTATTCAGAAAGTTTAACTTGTTTGGAAGTGGAGATGACCGATGAAAGTAGAATCTAAGTGTTAACCCAAAGCAAAAATTTTATTCGAAAATGAGGTTTAGGCCTTCATTTGCTTATTTCCCATATATTTTCTATAAAAAAGCCTGACAAAGCAACATTCTAACACAAATGCCACAAAAACATCTTTGTACAATTGAAAATACCGCTTCAAACAGGCATTTTATCATAGTACATCAGTTTCTTACTGTTACTTACTAAAAGTTTTGAGTGTTAACCCAAAACGAAAATTGGGATCAAAACTCATACGAAAGTCTAGTTTTTGGCGCTTTTTGCCAGTACTGCTCATTATTGAAAAATATTTGCTCTTAATCCCTCTTTATAGTCTTAGGCAAGTGTTTACTTGCTCACTTGTTTATTCTTCGTGTGTTTCATAAGGTCACCATCTTAAAACGTTGTCGTTCTAAATTTGATTGTTTAATTTATGAAATATTGTTCGTCAGGGAATTAAAACCAACCCTGAACGTCCAATCAGACTCAGTGGAAGCAAAACCTTTTGTTTGAATATGTACACATATATACTTTGTCATACAGTAATTCACGCTTGATCTGTCATTAAATATTGTTGAAAATGATGACAGGATGTGATGACATGTGAATAATTGTCCAAGGTGTTAAAAAAGGTCTCTATCATTGCAAGCTCAACGTTCGTCTCGCTTGGATGCAAAGGCCCGGCCGTACCTTTCAAGATGGCGCCGGGAACCGTGAAGGGGACTATTCTTGCGTTTATTTTCTTAATCAAAATTTTTTTTTATTCATTTATTCAATTCCATTGTAAGAGCATTGAGATATTTTATGTAATGCGCCAAAATAATAATAATAATGAAAACTTTATTGAGTTTTTCCCCGAGACAATCGTAAATCTAGCTACGTATTGGTAATTTACGATTGGCTACTTGAATCGAATACAAAATGTGACAAATAAAATGAGAAAAAGAAAAAGAAAAAAAGATATTATATCTGTAACACTATGGAAAAAAATGAAGACTATTAATACTGCGATAACTCAGGACCCTTCCATTCTTTGCAATAATAATAATGTTAAATAATAATAATTCATTATTATTATTTATTATTATCATTATTATTAATTCAATTATTATTATTATTATCATTGGTATTATTATTATTATTATTATCATTGTTATTATTATTATTATTATTATTGTTGTTGTTGTTATTATTATTATTATTATTATCATTGTTATTATTATTATTATTATTATCATTGTTATTATTATTATTAAAGTTAATCCTAAATCCTTGGATTTGAATTATAACAAGATCAGTCAACTTGTAATTTATCAGCCGTTCATATAAATGAGCAGTAAGTAGTTTGCCGATTAGTATATGTAATAGGACTCCATGCTGTGGAGGAAAATTAGTAAATGTTAAACAGGGAGCAGCTGGGCTCAAGAAGAAGAAGGCACTTTCTAGCTTACTTCCTGTTTTTCCTATTAGACCTGATTCTCGTGGTGGCATATTTTTCTAATACAGACCACGTGTCTTTGCCTAGAGCATCATTTCTTTGTTTAACGGTTGCACATGAGAAGACAAATATGGAATAGGATACAACTCATGCAAAGAATCTTATTCAAGAAAATGGCACATGGTCTGAAATGAGAAAACATTGCAACGCAACGAATAAGGTCTTTTGCATTTCTTTTCATTCAAGATGTCGTTAGTCGAAAATGATGCAAGGCATGTTAATTTGAACTGGAAAAGATATAATAACTGTTCCACGTTCAAGACAAACATGTGCATGATTCGAATGAACAATAAGAGAAATAAAACAATCATTAGCGATTTTTTAAAAAACTATTTCTTCGCCATTTATACATCGTGACAAATACGTTTGCATATATCTGAACCACTGATCACATTTAGCGATAGTGATGGCTGCCACATTTCTTTGGAACCCTTCCATTAGCAACTGCTTTCTGTAGAGACCTAGAGCAATCCCTTGTCGTCTTGCCTCAGCCCAATAGTTCGTATGTTGTTGGATCTCTGGACGGCTGATGTCGGCTTTAATTGCTGCTTTAAGTGAGCTAATTGCTATTCTCCTACGCAGCCGCTATTATAGAGGCAGTTTCCTGAGTTTTTCATATGTATTAAAGTGATTAAAAAAAACCGCTAATGATTGTTTTATTTCTCTTATTGTTCGTTCGAATCATGCAAATGTTTGTCGAACCACGCTATAGAATATAACGTTGACCCTCATGATTGTCCAAGCGCGTTATAGACTGTCAATGATTATGCTAATAGCACTAATGAATTTTCACTTTTGGGTAAATGATTGTCCATAAATGCAATTGTTTGTCATTTGGTGTCAGTTGAAGTTGAATTTCGCGCACAAGAAAATACATTCCGCGCATATGAATGTACAAACGCGCTATTGATTGTCCATTGATGCCTATGAATGTACACGCATATTCAATTGTCGTTATTGAAAGTTGATCCGCGCTAATGATGTTACTTGTGGTGTTGATGAAAGTACATTACACGTTATTGATACAACTATTGGCACAAATGAATGTACATTTTCTGTTAATAACAGCAAAAGGTATATTATGGCATTAAAGCTTTTTCTATTTACGCACCGAGACAATGGAACACACTCCCTGAGAACATTCAGTAAGCAAAATCATTAGACTCTTTTAAAAAGATTTTAAAAACATTTTGTTTGAACATGACGTTAAATTTCAAAAACAATGACCTATTATTTACTTATTTATTTTTATAATGTTAATTATTTTTATTATTATTATTATTACTATTACTTTTTTAATACATATTTAACAAATGCATATTTCTATAAGTTTTCATTTCTTTATCTGTTTCAATATTGAATTATTATGTATTTTTCTTTTATGCTTTGTAAAGCGTGTTGAGTTTTTTGGAACACGCGCGCTATATTAAGAATTTATTTTATTATTATCATCATCATCATCATCACCACCACCATCATCATCATCATCACCATCATCATCATCATCACCACCACCACCACCACCACCATCATCATCATCATCATCACCATCATCATCATCATCATCATCATTACCATCATCATCATCACCATAATCATCATCATCATCACCACCGCCATCATCATCATCATCATCATCATCATTATCATCCTCATTATTATTATTATTAATATTATTATTATTATTATTATAACGGACAGAAATGTTGAGAATTCCGTTACTAAACTGCCTTCGTAGGAGCGCATCTACTATGGTTAATCGACCCACCCTAAATGGCATTTACGAAGCCCTCAATTATAACATTTTCATTATCTCGGCCAAAGAAACTGGAAGCGTCTTTCAGTTTTCTTCTTATTCACTGTTAGCCCATCACAAATCTACTGTTCTTTTTTTGGTTAGTCAAGCTGCATTTCTTACACTGTCTTTTTCTTTTTCATTTTGGTAAACCAGTCAATAATCTACAGTCATTGTTTATTATGACGGTTCGAACTCCGCTCAATTCCGCCCCTACTTCGTTGCCAAAGCACATTTTACGACGTCCAATCGGCGCGCGCGTACTATCCTAACTATATAATAAATAGCCATATTGGAACTCGTTTAAAGATCAGACGGGCCCTTTCAGCATTGAATGCTCAGTCATTCGTGACAAGCGGTAAAAATAAATTTAATTTAGCACATAGCTTCATATTGAAACCTTTGTGCGTGACATGAAGCATATCTCGGAGGTGGGCTATTGAGCTGCATTAGGTGTACCCTACCGCCAGAACATCTATATAGCTAAAACTGGCGCGAAATGTCCCACATGGAAGAAGTATTGGTGAATAACCTTCGGTCAAAAGCAACAGTTCTATAGTTTCCAACTCTAATCAGAATTCGAATTCAAACGACCTAGAATGGAGACTTGGTATTGACATAACCATCTTTGTCGTTGCTGTTATTGGCAACCTTGCTGTCCTTGTGGTCACGCTACCAGAGAACGACGAAAGACACCATTCGAGATCCTAATTGCTAACCTCAGTGTAGCTGACATCCTATCCGTATTGCTATACTTTATAATACATTACTTCAACATACCACTTTCAAAATGGTATTGCAAACTTCAAGGCCTATTTTTCTCCAGTACCCAAATGGTGAGCGTGCTTACAATGACGATTATTGCAATATTTCGATGTCGATCCATTGTTCACCCTTTCAAAACCAAGCCCTCTATGAAGTTAACGTATTGCACTGTGGCAGGACTGTGGCTTGTGGCAAATATTTGTCTCCTTCCAGTTTATATAGTAAGGGAACAAAATCAAGGAAGGTGTGAAGAAATCTGGCCATCAGAGCTATTAAACAAGGTCTACACAGTCTCTTTATTCGTTGTGCAGTACATGATACCTTTGACTATTATCGCCATCTCTTACACCAAGATTATCTTGTATTTAAAACGACACAAAGTTCCCCGGTGTGGTTTAAACAGTGACAGAATAAAGCAGCTCAAAATGACGCGAAAGAGAGACCTGGAAGTCATCAAAATCTCCTTTATCATCGTACTTTTGTACAATATTTCTACCTTACCAGGCCAAATAGCTTGGATAGTCTGGATTGTTTTCGAACGCTACGAGATGGCACTAGTAATTTTCAAATTCTCTTATCAATTGTTGTTGTTTCATTCATGTTGTAATCCCTTCGTTTATGGCACAATATCTCGAGAATTTCGCTCTCGATTCGTTCAGGTGTTTTGGAGTATTTTCTGTTGCATCTGCAAAATGAGGAAGACTAAAACTGTCGTGTTACAAACAGAACAAGGGCATAGGAACAACGCATGTGTAGACTTGGAAATTATTGATAAAAAAGAGTAACGGTATAACCTGTCAAATGGACTGTTTATTGACAGTGGAATGCTCTTTTACCTTCATCACTTCTGTGTCAGGTTTCTTTTGTAAACATAAGCAATGACAATCACGTTTTATATATTCAAAGCTATATTTGTTAAAACTAAAAGCATTTACACTCAATGACAGAGGAACTGTCGGCAAATAGGCCATTTACTAATATTACCCTTGAAAACTCTGTTTTTTTCCAGTTTCAATTGTCTTATACTATATTCTCTTGACGAAGTCAGTACCACAAATTCTCGGTTTTCACCCACGTGACTTGGTGCATGACAACGGTTGCTAACCGCCATATTGGTGCACAACATAGTGTAAACAAAAGAGATTCATCACAATCGAGCGACTAAAAGTCAATATTTTCAGCACATTTTCTATAATGGTTCTTTGTTTAATGGTAAATTGTCATACCAGGAGTGTTCGTGATAAGGGAATTTCCCTCTTTCGTGTTCCATCGGTTAGAAAAAGTCAAGGAGAGGAGGCAGAAGAGCTGTCGATTGAACGACGTAGAAAGTGGTTGGCCGCCATTAGTAGGGTTGGGTTATCCGAAGAAATCATCAACAGTGGGAGAATTTGCAGCCGTCACTTCGTTTCTGGAAAACCTGCTGCCAATTGGGATAAGTTTAACGTCGATTGGGTGCCTACATTAAATTTGGGACACAACAAAACAGTAGTAAGTGAGAAAAACTCCGATCTTCAAGCCGCGCGAAGTGAACGTGCAAAAGTGAGAAGGAAGAGACAACAGGAAAGAGCATTGTTCGAGTCAGCTGCAAAGGTAGCGAAACTGGATGAAGAAGGCGCTACAATCGACAATATTTCTTTTGACTCTCCTTCTTTAACTGAGGAAATCAGCCAGATCGCAAATGACCTTCAATCAGCGAGTGATAAATCAAAGTTGCACTGCCAAGATGGCGATTTATTGGACGGGATTACTTCGAAGCTGGAGGAACTTTGTAAGATCACTGACTCTAGCACACAAACAAACGAAGTTAATCCAGAAATGACCGAGTCAAGCACACAAACTGAGGAGTTAGATTATATGTTTTCTCAGCCAAAGAAAGCCCCTTTCGATCGCGAAGATATGCTGGAAGATGGGAAGGTACTATTTTACACTGGATTGCCTTCAGCTACTATTTTACAAGCTGTATATGAACATGTAGCCCCTCATGTGGCAAGAAAGTCGTTGAGCTTAACGAAGTTCCAGGAACTTGTCATGGTCTTGATGAAACTCCGACTTAATGTGCCATACTTGGATCTTGCATACCGTTTTGAAGTGTCTGCACCAACTGTCTCCAGGATATTTTTTACCTGGATAACAATCATGGACATACGACTCTCTCAACTAATATATTGGCCTGAGCGGGATGAACTATGGAGAACAATGCCTCAATGCTTCGAGTTTTCGTTTGGAAAGAAGACAACAGTGATTATTGATTGTTTTGAGGTCTTCATAGAAAGGCCTACCAACCTGCTGGCAAGAGCCCAGACCTTCAGCTCCTACAAACACCACAACACTGTAAAGGTATTAATTGGAATCACTCCACAAGGCACCATTTCCTTTGTATCAAAGGCCTGGGGTGGCAGAACATCTGATAAGCTCCTCACTGAAAACTGTGGTATTTTAAATAAACTTGTGCCTGGTGATCTAGTAATGGCCGACAGGGGATTTACAGTTCATGAAAGTGTGGCATTCAAGAGAGCAGAGCTTGTTATACCAGCGTTTACTAAGGGGAAGAGCCAGCTGGACCCCATCGATGTTGAGAACACCCGAGGAATTGCAAATGTCAGAATTCATGTGGAGAGGGTAATCGGTTTGCTGAGGTGCAAGTACACAATTCTGAAAGGGACACTGAGCACTGACTTTCTCATGAGCAATAAGGAACAGGTACCAGTCATTGATATCATTTTAAGGGTGTGTTCTGGTCTTGTTAACCTTTGTCCACCAATCATTCCATTTGACTAGATTATAAACATACTAATTATTACCAAAATTTAAGAATTTGAATTTATTTATAAAGATAAAAATGAAATACCAGGATATTCTTGTATTCAAAATGTCATAATGTATTGGTGACACAAGAAATATTTTTCTGCTTTGTTCCTGTCAGAGTAGCTATTTTATTTTTGGACATTGCTGATGAAAACTAGTGTATCTTAATTGTTTATTATTAATTCTCAAATTTACTACTATTTTGTTGCATTTAAAGCACAATAGAATATAGTGGTCTTTTGTATCACCTATTTCAAAAAAACAGTTGTCACTGCCAAAGGCAATAGTCGATTCGAAGGTGTAATATATGAAAATAAACGCAAATAATCAAAGCCTTTAAAGTTCTTTCAGGCTACAAACAACACTGGATATCTCAAAACTCATTAAAAAAAAACAAAACAAAAACAAGTGATTGTTGGAACTATGAATAACCTATCACCTTTCTCCTTTAGCGATGACAACCTTTCTTAAATGAAATAGGTGTATAGATATGTTTTTGTGTAATGAATATTCTAGTGGATCGAAACCAACTGTTATTTGCTAAATAGCTACTATGATTATTAACAACTTTGTATTTCTTTCATGGTATTAATGCATTTGCTCTTCTAAAACAACATTACTGTTTCAAATAAAGAGTAGATGATGGCTAGTGAACACTAGCGTGTTCTAAACACATATTCTAAACTGATGGAAACATTGTAATTTTACCAATTTCCAAACACTGAGCCAGATGTGGGCGCATTTTGGGTATGTCAAATGTAAAGTCTCGTGGGCTGAAACCATAAACCAGACACGTAGCAAATGCTATGGCAAAGATTCCACAGTCACTCCCATTCAGTTGTTGCTGGACTGTTACATTTTCTATGCCTACATAGCTGTCTGCCATTAAACTCTCTACCTGTTCTTCAACCTCTTTGGCAATGATATCATGGTAGAGACTATCATAAAGGTTGACCATGCCTGGTCTACATCCAATAGAGCTTATACAGACCCAGTGCATATGTCCTGTATGTAATATTTGAACAAATTCTGAAGTGACAACATCAAAGTTCCTAATGGGGCCAAGGGTTGTTTTTTGAAAGCTCTCTATCAGAGGATTGACTTTCTGTAGATGTACTTGTGCTTTCTGAATTATTGTACAGTCCAGCCATCCAGTAGGTGAATTAATGATGTCAAAATGACTGTCATTGAGGCTACCAAGGGAAGCCCTCTTGTCTAAAACCCCTTTAGTCACTTGTGTTATTTTGACATCCGATTCATCATCACTGGAATCAATAATTGATGAATAACTAGTAGATACAGCACTAGCATTATTACCAATGATTGTACTTTCCTTTTTGTCCAATTTAGCTGCTTGCATTTGTGGAATACTGTTTTCACATTTTAATTGGCTTGTTGATGCAGCACTAACAGTGTTGGCTTTTGAAGAAGAAGAACAAGTGGTAGGACCAATAGAACTAGATGCAGTTACTTTGGCTGCTTGAGACACCTTGCAATTGCTGCACACCCACGTAGTTTGACTATTGTTAGGCATTCTTTTATAGTCCAGACACTGGAGATGGAAAAACTTTCCATTTTGGCAATTTTCACTGTGACATTTGAGAAGCCTTTCATTCATCATTGGTGATGAGCCACATACACAAATACTGTCCAGTTTCAAAGCTTGATCATTATGTGTGCACTTAGTAGAACTTGGCTTTGATGCTTTTCTTGGCTTTTTGCATTGAAATTCTGCTAGCAAGCGGCAGTTAGGACAGTACCAAACATCAGGGACTGAATCTGATAAATGCAAACATGTCTGGTGAAATTCCTTTATTAGGCACTTTGGGTTACTGCAGTGAATAGTTCTTCCTTGAGAAGGCATTCCACAGTAACAAATACCAGAGGACTTGTTTGCTGGTTTTATTTCAGGTAAGTGCTGTTTTCTTGTATACCATCGAGCAAGAATCTCAGGTAGTATGCATGTCTGCCATACTTTTGTAACTTTGGGAACGATAGCTTCCCAGTGACTTGTTTCTGGGAGAATTCTTTCAATGAAGACTTGAGGTTTGTTTTCGCTGAATGCACACACGACAAAGTCACAAAATTGGCGACCAGTTATAGACAATTGTTGCTGCACTTGGTAATAATACTGGTGCTTTCTCTTTAGTCGAAATATTCCATTCACTTTCTCTAGGCAAGAACTTTTCTTAAGCACATAACTTTCAAAGTCCCAGTTTTCAATAATGTAAGGGCACTTTACTTCTCCACACCCATCACCACAACAGGAGCAGGAACAGAGGAAATCAGGTGTTGCATGCATCCAGGGATGTTGCTTATCAATGAAAACTCCACACTTTATCAGTACAAAATCTTTGTGGTTTGCAGACATGAGATGGTTGTAAGTCTCTATGGCTTTGCCTTCATTTTTGATTCCATGATTGATTGCTTTAGATTGCACACTAAACAACTGTGGATAGCAAATGTTTTTAATAAGTGAGATAGATGGTTGGTCAGGATTTGTATTGGCAACAGAATAACTCATTGAAGCCCCAACACGACCAGCTCTATGTTTAAAAAACGCAGTTCCTTTTGATTGATCCCTTGTTTCCTGTTCTATTAATTCTATCTCGGAATCAGAAAGAGATAGTTCGACTTTGCAGCACTTTTGTAACAGCTCTGGGTAGTTCAGCTTCAGATTCTCATGATTGTAAAGGGATGGTATCGTTAGAACACGCCGACTTTTTAGTACAAATTGATCAGCATAAGGAGCCACTAGAGAAAGAATGACAGGCTTTTTTTGGCTCTCATTTAGTTTTGCAAAGAAGGTTTTCATATCCGTTTCTGTAGGGGTGACATTTGGGACGGACTTCGTTTTCCCTACCGGAGTGCTAGTCGAAGGTTGTACACCATCAATTTAACGTCTAATTCATCTTTCAACTTTCGAGCTGATTTAAAATTGATGTCTTCAACTTGAGCGTACGGTACTTCGTTTACGTAAGTTGGGAGTAGCCACGTACATTTCACTTCTGTGCAGGCCAACTTTCCATGTATACGATTCCACGCCTCAATATAGAACAGTACGCTCCCTACATGAGAGCAGCACTCTGCTAGACCTGCTTTGCAACCAAGGCAGTGGGCAGATATTATCGTTCCTTCTCCATTAGCGATAATCCAAATTGGTATTGGCGGTTCATTCATTCGCTGCGAATGACGAACTTTTCCTAACACCACGAACTTATTTCCAATGGCTTTTCCTTGAACGCTCGTTATGAAGCCCGATACCATTTGATTGTAACTCTCTAGACTCTTGAAAGCCTTGAACTGCCTTAAAGTATAGAAGCTGGTTTCCAGCACAAGATAAGAGAGAAGATCGGTGGCTTCGATCGGTGGCAGACATTCTGCATCTAACTTCTCGCCTTGTAAACACGCGGGGTCGACTCCAATACCTTCGATTTTTTTTAAATATCTCGTTCGAATGTGATTTTCAAGCTTTTTGGCGTATTCAGATAAGACAATTGAAGAGGTATCTTCAATTCTTTTCTGTTCTTGGGTTTCGTTTTTTGAAATATCGACGAGTAAATCCTCGGACATCGCATAATTCGAATCAAAACATAAGCGCACGTGTGTGATTTGACATATGCTAATGAGCTTCCTGTGCACCAATATGGCGGACACTAAGTTTTAATCCGCTCGTGACGTCACGTGAAAACCGAGAATAGCCCAAACTGTGTCGGCTTAAAACAGTTGTTGTGTGAAGCTGTGTGACGTTCAAGAGAGCATAACTGAATATGCTCTCTTGGAAGTAGTGCCAGACGTCAAGCATACCAGTTTCACCTTTGTTATTAATTCTTCTTTTCCTTATTATGTTCTTAATTCATACATATTAACAACACTCTACAGTATATATTCAATCACTCTGGAGGTGACAGTTGTTACTGCCAAAACATGTCATTAAAAAACTTCAAAAGTGTCGTTATTTCTCTTAAATGCATGTCTCTTGGTAGCCTGCGTCACATCCGGAATTTACGAAGAAAATTCCGGATGTGACGCAGCTAGTCTCTTGGAAGTACATATATATTTTTTACTACGAATGAATTAATTAAAGTGTTAATTAAATTACATTCAAACACCATCTTTGGGAAGGTTTGAAGTCTTTCTAGTCGATTTTGAACGAGTTATGGCCATTTGAATTTTGTGCCAGAACTTGTTTCCTCGATAAATGTCCAATCATCTGATCATAGCTAATGGAGTGGAATGGTTTGGAAACTCCATAGAACAAAGCTATTGTTTTGCCTTTGATGTTGAATCGTACCATCACGTGTTACTGACGGTGCACAATGAACCAAAGCAAGTATGGCTGAAAATTAAGTATTTTATTTATCAATTGGTTATCAATCTGGTTTTTAATCCATTACCGGACTATCTTCTAAAAAGGTTACAAAAAATTCAATTCTCGTCTGCGAGTTTTGTCACTGGAAAATACGTGAACTCTGTGGAATCAGTCCTAAAGCTTGGATGGTTACCAATGCGTGAACGTAGAGATTATAACTTGCTGAAAGTCATCTATAAAGCCATTAACTCAGAGCACTGGCCTAACTACGTTGCACTGGAAGTTCGCAAACCATCAAGAACTTTACGTCAAAGTTCCACCTTGAATTTGGTCAGACCTTTGGAAAAGGGAACTTTTCAAGATATCGCCTCAGAACTGTTCAATAATTTGCCAAATAATGTAAAAGACATTTCTAGTTATAGTTTATTTTGTTCTAAAGTGAAAGCAGAGCTAAAGAAGCGATATGACATTACTTGATTTTTATTAATTAATTTATCTTTCACCTGATTGATGGATATTGGTGCTGCGCTGCTGTACCCTGGGCAATTATTGGGTCGTGGCATTTGGGACAGTTTTCTCTTTGTCTGTTGCCCCGAATATCTCGACCTGGGGTGGTTGCTTGGGGGCGGTGGGCGTAGCCCCAGTATCTTCAGTTTTTGTCCTTTTTATTTATGTATAATAATTGTCTAGCTTAGAATAATCCAATAGTAATTATGTCAATCTTATTTCTTATTATGTCTAATTTATTTTATAGCTTCATAGTTCATCGTAAATTTATCTTGTGTGTATGTTATTGTAAATTAGATAGTTTTATCAATAGGAGAAGAGCCACCTCGTGGATTCTATTGATTAAACCATTTTTTTTTTTTTTTTTTTTTTTTTTTTTTTTATTTTTATTATTATTAAAAGGTACTGAACTGAGCTCGTACAACTGAAGTTTTTTTATTCATGGCTATCATAATAAATGAAAAATCTTAAATTTCCTCTCAACAAAACAGTAATTTTAAACAACTTGGGCATTTCGTTTTTTAAAATTTTCATTTTTAAAAATTGAAAGCACGAACATAAGCACAAACCAGGTGAGAAAGTTTGCAATCATAGGCTCGAATTTGCCACGAGGAAAGTCCGAGAATAAGTTACGCAAATTAGATAAGGGCCGCTACATTTAGTCGGTAGTCAAATGCCCCGCCCCTTCAGGCAAATGTTCAGCTTCAAATTCCCCACTATGCGGAACTCGACTATGGTCAAATGCCCGGGGTATATCGGAGTTGGGGGGTGGCTTGTGGCACATATTTGTCTTATTCCAGTTTATTTAGTAAGGGAACAATATCATGGAAGGTGTGAAGAAATCTGGCCATCAGAGCTATTAAACAAGGTCTACACGGTCTCTTTATTCGTTGTGCAGTACGTCATAGCTCTTTGACTATTATCGCCATCTCTTACACTAAGACTATCTTGTATTTAAAACGACACAAAGCTCCCCAGTGTGGCTTGAACAGTGACAAAATTAACCAGCTCAAAAAGACGCGAAAGAGAGACATGGAAGTCATCAAAATCTCTCTTGTTATTAATATCAAATTACTTACTGCTCATTTCCATACTCAGCTGCCTTCACAAAGATATCTTTTATTAATCAAATCCATAAACCTTACGCACTTCGAGGTAAGACCTTGTATTAGGCTCCGCATGAAATGGCATCAACCTAAGAATATATAAAATTGACGAAGCTGTATTACTGGAATCACTCAGAATTATAGCCGAAGCTGGCGCCAAATCTCCTACATGGAAGAAGAAATGGCGAATAACTCAAGTTCTCCGGTTGATAGCAACAGTCCTATAGTTTCCAACTCTAATCAGAATTATTGGAATTCAATTGACCTACAATGGAGAGACCTAGAATGGAGACTTGGTATTGACATTACTATCTTTGTCGTTGCTGTTATTGGCAACCTTGCTGTCCTTGTGGTCATTTACACTACCAGAGAACGACGAAAGACATCATTTGAGATCCTCATTGCTAACCTCAGTGTAGCTGACATCCTATCCGTGTTGCTATACTTTATAATACAGTACTTCAACATACCACTTTCAAAATGGTATTGCAAACTTCAAGGCCTATTTTTCTCCAGTACCCAAATGGTGAGCGTGCTTACAATGACGACTATTGCAATATTTCGATGTCGATCCATTGTTCATCCTTTCAAAACCAAGCCCTCAAGCAAGTTAACATACTGTACTATGGCAGGGCTGTGGCTTTTAGCAAATATTTGTCTCATTCCAGTTTATTTAGTAAGGGAACAATATCATGGAAGGTGTGAAGAAATCTGGCCATCAGAGCAATTAAACAAGGTCTACACAGTCTCTTTATTCGTTGTCCAGAACGTTATCCCTACGACTATTATGGCCATCTCTTACACTAAGATTATCTTGAATTTAAAACGACACAAAGTTCCCCAGTGTTGTTTGAACAGTAACAGAATTAACCAGCTCAAAATGACTCGAAAGAGAGACCTGGAAGTCATCAAAATCTCTCTTATTATCGTACTTTTGTACAATATTTCTACCTTACCACATCAAATAGCTTGGATAGACATGATCGTTTTCGAAAGCTACGATGTGGCAAGCGTGATTTTTAAATTTTCTCCTCAGTTGTTGTTGCTTCATTCATATTGTAATCCCTTCGTTTATGGCACAATATCTCGTAAATTTCGCTCTCGATTCGCAGGTGTTTTGGAGCATTACATGTTGCTTCTGCAAGATAAGGAGGACTCAAACGGGCGTGTTACAAACAGAACAAGGGCAAATGAAAAATGCCTGTGAAGACTTGGAAATGATTGAGATAAAAGGTTATGTAAAAAGAGATGGAGCTGCAATCGTACCTACTACACCGGCCGACCGGCCGACCGACCGAACAATGAATCGACAAAGCAACCATCGAACCAACTGAACCGTAAAGATTAAAGAAGCAACTAGCAAAACCGACCAACCGACTGACTAATACCAACCGGGCAAGTGGCCCAGTGTTAGACCAGCTGACTATAACGAGGTCTGATCTTACGAAATAACCATTCAATGACTGACTGACAGTGCAATGCTCTTTTACCCCCGGGGGGGGGGGGGGGGTACTCCCATATTTGCTATAACGGTTATGTGCCGCACTATAGGGTATGGTTTTTCGGCTTCTGGGTCTGGGGTAGGGTATCATTTTTTTGACATTTTGTCTGGGATAGGGTATCATTTTAGTCTAGGATAGGATTAACGATTTCGTCGTTTTTGTCTGGCGAATAGGCCTACGCTTTCTGCCGACCAAAAACAATGAAAAATGTTAGTAAATATTGATTGCAATCGATTGTAAAACCGTATTTTCCGTCTTTTAGTCTGGGATAGGGTGTACAATTCTTAGTTTTAGTCTGGGGTAGGGAATGTAAAATCAAAATTTTAGGTCTGGGATAGGGTCAGGGGTTTCGAGGTCCTGAGGGAACACCCCTACCCAAGTTGGGGTGGTAGTACCCCCCCCCCCCCCCCGGGTCTTTTACTTTAATCCTCTCTCCCTTTTGTAAACACCA